>NW_025110571.1:115414-166450 GCF_011392965.1 Frieseomelitta varia
TTTTTTTTTTTTTTTTTTTTTTTTTATTCGGTGAAAACGTCCCCTCTGGAATTAATGGTTTAAGGTGAGGTGGCCTCCTGTACTTTCCAAGTGACATCGAGCGAGAGACAACGAAGTACGCGATGTCGAGCGACACAAGTTACGAGACCCTAACCCCGTAAATCAAGCCGTTTCGAAGCTGCAATTTGCTCGCTTTCCTTTGAACAATGGAGGGACACCTCCGCTGTTGGCCACGTTAAGGAAGGCAAATTTAATAGGCAAAGAAGGCAAACTGTTAGTCGTTGACAACAGACGGCCATACCGCCTCGAGGGATTAATAGCTGTCTCTCTAATTAAAAGAAGAACAGAAGTCAACAGTTCGAGAACTCAGCTCGTCGCAAGTTTCATCGAGAACGTCTTCTTTCTTTCTTTTTTTTAAACACGTTGGCAAGGAAAAAGTTGGGAAACTTTGTTATTTCTCGTGATCTTTCTCCCCCCTTCCTAGGTCAAATAAAATGGTAAATCTTGCATTACTTACGGGGATCGTGGCTCGATGTAACTCTCATCCGTGGCGATGCGCGCAAGAGCAGGAAGGCTACTAGCCTCGCAGGGCGGATTACTTAAATCTGGAAGGAAGAATATGCAAGCTTTCAGTCGCCGTAGTAAAAGAAGAGAAGTTCATTAATTCTTAATTAATTCTCTGCAAAGTTGTGCTGGGAAAGGAAAATTGTCCGAACAATCGCGCGAGATTAGAAAATCCACTCCGAGGCGATATCGGAAATGCAATTGTCTTTAACTCGCAATTGTTATAATCAAAGAGGCCACAGTAATTTAAAGTTAAATTCTTTCCGAAATTAAAATTAAATTTTGTTACTAAAATCGCGGATTTTTATGCATTTATCAGGGAAATTTAAGTATGCAGAAATATACGTATAAAATATTGTAAATATAATATTTATAATAGCAATTTCAGAATTCCGAATTTCAGTAATTCAGAATCCACATTTTCGACTGTGCTCATAGAGATATCAAATAAAATGAAATTATAATAATTAAATTAAATTTTTTTTATAATCATTTACTATTTCAATCGAATATCACGCTGTGACGCATTTCTATGTATTTGAAGGAAATATGAAAAATCGAAGTTACCTATAGTGGAGTCATAATGGTCGCTGTGCCGTCCATAAGGGGCTGTCCGATTCAGTGCCTCGTTCACTCGTCGTCTCGGACTTCTAGTCTGCTGGAACATGCAATTTATTTTACATCGAATCTGCCGATACTCGAGCGCACATGAAAATTAAGGGAACACCGAAAGACGCCGGGAAGAAAATCGTTTCGCGCAAGTTCATCTTGCCGCTGTTTCAATAAAAGATGCACGTCCCAACAGGACGGAGGATCCTTGTTTCGTGCAAGAATAGAGCCAAGCGGGATTGAAGGCCTCGTCTCTATTTACATCGACCCAACGAGTCTTTTTCTAGCGTGTTTAAAGAAAATATCTCTTCCGTTTCCACATTTTACCGACGTGGATATTTTCATCCTCTTAATGCGCCTCCTACGTCCGAACGCGATTACACGCGGCGAATCAAGGTATAACACTCTGTCTTTTTCTCTATCTCCACTGATTCTGTTCTTCCCTTTTTCTTTTTCTAACAGAAAATTATGTTGAAAAAGGAGAGGAGAGGAATAGAGTAGGGAATCTTGAATTAATCTACCGAACAAATATTTATCCTTGGACTCGATGACAAAGAGAGGGAAAAAAATTATTGATCAAGTTTTTACAGCGAGCACCAAGCAGTCTTCAGATTTGTTCATATTTGAATTATTGGTTTATGAATGCGTATTTGCAATGCGCATTTATGCTGATGAGGACATCAAGGATTGAATATAATTTGGACATCGAGGATTGAATATAATTTTAACATTGTTATGCTTTTTTTTTAAAGTAAAATTTTACGTCTGGAATATTTTAGTGGAATTAATGTTGCTTTTACAACTGCGAGACATGATTACGGGATTATTGAAAAAGAACGTCGCTATTTTAAGAGGAAAGCAAAGGCAGATAACTTTACATTTCATTGAACGTTAATTTATCTTAGCTTGCCAGCGAATCTTATCGATACGACCTGGGCACACCTATCTAAGCGATGCGACGAGAAAATATTATTATTGTTCTATTAAGAGTTGTTCATGTCAGAACGGATGGAACTTTGATACGACACTAAGTGGAGAGTTTTATTGGAAACGTGTCTAAAAGGGACGCTAGATATTGCGAGACACACGATAAATCATATCATAAAAAAGTATTTACAAATTTTTCATAGCTTCATGAATATATAATACATGTTATACAACTTTATTTAACTTTACCAATGTAATAATAATGGACATAGATAATACACTCATAAATGGTATTTATAAGTGTGGAAATACCATTTATGGGCTATTGCATATATAAAATAAAAAAACCAAAGTGAATATTTTTTATCTTTAAAAAACGTAACATTCAAAGTTTACTAATTGTCATTTTATTTCCATCCTCCGTAGCCAGCTTCCTCCCGAATTAATATAGAGTAATTAATGGCTCAAAGTCGATGCGCATATTAATTTCATTTGACGGAAAGATGCGTTCAAGCTTGAGTGGCTTGTCAAAGAATTTAGTTTGCAGATCACGATCGAGCGAATATTCATTTGAAACAGAAGTAAAATAAATACATAAAAGCAGTAACGAGAATTTTCATAGCGAATGAAAATTAATTTCATTGTTTCTTTGATGAATCTTGATTTCGTGAATAAAATTGTTAAAAGTCAGAGACATGGCTACCGTAATTTCGTTTCCAACAACTCGATATTCATTTCAAATTCGATTAAAGTCCCTACTCTTTGATCAGATTGGACTGCGAATTTTTACATGCATCGTTACATCTTTGCGACTATAAATAAAGAAATGGAAACCAATTGTAAGTAGAAATTCATTTGCTAATTATTATAACATTATATACAAATATTATTTGCACAATTAGAGAAATAGAATCATTAATACTGCAATAACACTCCATTTTGGATATTTTTGCGTATTCTGCACATTGCGTGAAATTTCCTACAAATGCTCTTAAATATCTGTCTGCTAAATCATGGTTTTAACTGCGAGAGCGGACGTTACATAATTAGTACAGTTTTCGAGCAAATCGAAGAATTCGGTCGATCGATGAAACGAAATAAATCAACCGTCTTAAATTGCCAACGACAAACAGATTACTCTTGCAAATCCTATTTACCCAACCTTCTTAATCGTCTCCCAAGGAAAACAAATTAATTCAACTACAAGCTCGATCAATCCGCCAACGCAACGACCCTGTTGTCCCCGATAGATCGCGACGAGTGACTCGGTTTGTACAAAAGTAATCCTTACGAAAGTGGTATCGATGAGACTCTGCGTCCTGGTGACCTGAACCTTCGGTGAGAATAGTTCCTCGGGCACGCTGTTCCCCGGCGGGCTGTGATCCAACTCGTCCAGACATTCATCCTCGGCCAAAGACACCAGACTGTTGTACCAATGAACACTGCTCGCCCTGTGAGGTTTCGAGGGTTCGTGCAGACGGTTCAAGTCCTTGCTGAAGCTGAAGCTACGCCTAATCGGCTGCAGGCTGCGATTTATCACAGCCGGTAACTCGGCGGCGCTACCTCTTATCAGTGACCCGATTTTTCGACGGAACGACTTCCGTTCGAATTTGCCGCTCGTCCCCGCCTCCTTCACGTCCTTTTGCGCGTCCCCATTGCCAGCGCGGATCGATGGATCATCTGAAACAAACGGGATAGATGATCTTAGATAATCTGATATACATGCAAGGGAATTATAAGACAGAGAAAAACGGAGGAGAAAATCGGGAAGTTTGGAGATTTAAAAAGTTGGTGGAAGGATTTCTCGGTCGGCAGATGATAAAGCGTAATATCGACGAGTTGGAAACAATCAAAGGCGAAATTCGTTCAATACTCCACTACCTGTTCGCACTCTCGTCCCGTTGCTCTTCGAGGGCACTTGCTTCGCTGTCTTGCGACTGGAGATTTTCTGGCCGGTATTCTTCGACTTTTTGGAACTCCTCTTTTCATCCTTTTTCAGCGTTGTCATCTTGCCAAATTCGATGTATCTTTATGCACACACATGCACACATACGTATAACCGAGAGTCTTCCCTTTTTTTTTCCAACTGCAAGATTCTATTAAAAAATTGTCCCTTGCTTCAACTGGACGAATTGGCCGCGTTTCGGTCGCTCGTCCAGAAGTATTCAGCGGCCAGCCAAAATTGACCGCTCTTCATCGAGGTCGGCCACGACGGTGTAGATAAACGGCCGTTTCACGTGTAACTGCAATCACGCGAAGCACTGCGGATGAACCGTCAATAAAACACCGAACTCGTAGAACGAACGCGCGTTCGAGCAAACAATTAAGCGGCTTTCGCCGATTTCCGATTATTGCAAATTTCTCCCCCCGCCGGTCCGAGCTGCAGACCGTGAATCGGATCAATAGACTCGCATTATGGTCGCGCGATTGTTACAAATTCGCCGCAAGAGATCGTTCCATTCCGAACAACGTTTATTGTTCCGGTACTAAACGTCGATCGTGGCCAAACAATGTTCCAACTTCCGTAGTAAATACTTTTCTAAGACTAGCTGCTCCCTTCGATCGTTCGCCACGTTCCTTTCCCGAGCCTCTTCATCCTTAAATCGCGGATAAATAGCAAATAAAAATTTATTGAAAACATGATTATGTTCAGAAGTATCTGGCTAATTACGAAAAAATGCGCATTGATTGGGAAAAAATTAAAAAGTTTGTTGATTTTATTCTTCATAGTGATCAAGACTACGCGCAGTTATGTTTGTCACGTCTGTTATTGTCGAACGACATAGAATTATTTCATTACAAGATTTTTTAATTCCCGACTGATGAGTTTGGAGTTAAATCTTGCGAAATTATATTTTATTTTTAGCCCAGACGCTTTATATCTTCACATTCTCTAACTTATTGATTAGATTACACAGAATCTAAACTAACAACAAGACCTTCAATGTTGTTACACATGGTAGTATTATGTAATGATAAATGTAGCAATAAGTGTATATAATAATAAACATTAAAATATATCGTTGGTGTGCCTTTCGAAAAACATTCATGCATTCGTTCAAACACACGCAGATTCAAGAAAATAAAGTTGTCCTAAAAAATTTAAGATTATTTAGATACATATATACTGTCTGATTAACTGTTTTGGCAATTTCAGTGTAAAGCAAGAGTTGGCAGAATGTTTAAAATATTGCCAGGATAATGATTAATTAAATACATATTAATGTTAAGGCTAATCCATAGTAAATACTGCGGTTACCGACCCTATTATATGTTATTTGCTTGCAAAGTAATTCCATTAGGTAATTCTAATAATTAATTAAAAGATGTTAAATCGTTATCAGTTGTAGCAATAGTTCGATTATTAATCAGGGTGTAGCCGTTGATTTTGCGATCGGCTCAACCAAAGTTTCAGCTGGATTAATAAATTCCATTACGAAATTATATCGCATTCACTATCGCCTCATTATCGGTGAGATAGTATCCTACTGATTGACAAAATATAGACTTTCTTTCGTTGTCTTTCTCTCATTTGTGTGTACATATGTTGCAATATTGTTTTTATTCAAACCCCTCCTTTCTTATAAATATTATTGTATGTCAAGGAATGTATATCATGTCACGTGGTCGCAATCGTTGCAGTTAGAAACGTATTTTAAGCAATATCAGTGCTCTTTCTCTTATCGCGTTTTCTTTCTTATCGTTGCGACATGAATTAACCATATCGGCGTTATCGTTCTCGATCATTTTCCTTGTCCAAGAAGCCGGAAAAATTTGCAGTCTCAAAACCTTCGTGAAATTATTCCGAATAAACCGAATAAATTCACTAGCCCTCGAATCACTCGAGTAGGGAACAAATGTAAAACTTTGTGGACATTTTGCCTAAAAGAAGGAGGAACTCTTGCCTAAGGAACGAACGTTTCACTGGATTTTTTTTAGTGGTAAACAACGTTTGAGCGAAACGCGAATACATGCACGATTGCGTTTCGTCACCGGCAATTAACACTATCGTAAAGGTAACGGCGTATCATGGCGTTATCACCGGCTTACGATGAGCGTCACGAGCGATAATGTGTTTGCGCCTCGATAGCGCCGCAAAAATGCAACAATTAACGGCGATTAAGACCGTTGCTAGGAACGTGGAAACGTTCTCGACTCGCAAGTACAATTTTTCACCCGTTGTTGGAAACCTATAACGTCGTACAATAATTTCTCAACGGGAAACGAAGACATAAATAACGGAGTATATCGCCCGCAAGATGATACGTACCACGTTTTATAATGGAATGATAATTTATTGATATCAAAGCGGCATGTCGGTTAAAAATAGACAGAGAGAGCTGAGTAGGGGAAAATCCACGAAACTCTCTGGTATCAGCCTCGTAAGCTCGTTTTCGCCTGAAAATTTCACGCTAGTTAAATCGATGCACCACGTAATGCGTTGCTACGTTCGTGAATGTGCCGATAAGATTATTCAAGGTGGAGCGAAGTTCGTTAGATTAAAACCAGCAAAAAGCAAACTGAAAAACTATTACCCGATACGCGTGTGGTATTTCTGACGATTGCGTTGCATTACGTCAACCTTTAAACCTTCGGTCTACGTATATCACAAGTTCCATAATTAACAACAAATTAGTATATTTTCAAAGAATTTAACCGTTTCAACTTTTCGATGTTTAACGATCGTCGTAATGGCGCATGAATTCTACAAGGAAGATCACTGGCGTAAAAACAATAGACTTTAGATAGATACAATACCACGTGGCGCGACGAAAAGAGGTCTATACAATAGTCGGAATATGTTCCATCTTGGGACAAAGGAGATCTGTTCGTCTCAATACGGCAAAACGAACTGTAGCACTTCATAAAACGTTTCGCGAATTTACAGGGAAACGAACTGTTTTGCACAGATTTCGCAGCACGATGATCGCGCGAGCTGCGACCGCGATCGCAACCGCGCTCGTGATGACGACCGGTGATTGTAAATCACACAAACTTCGAGGTTTCACCGCGTTCTCTACAGTTCACACCGATCACCATTTTCTCGATTCAGAAACGGTGCAAATTGAAAAAAAAAAGAAAAGAAAACAACCAAATCACACACGTATACGCACATACGAAACCGTCGTGTGACAGTTCATTGATCTTGACGGATCTAACGCGATTAATATGTTGTCACTGAATGTACGCTTAATTTCCAAACTATTAAACAATTTAACTATTTAACAAACTATTTAACAATTTACTAATTCACCCTCGTTCTCGTTTTCACGCGATCCACGGTTTGAAGCGTTTGAAATGACGCGATGCGATTGGACCGATTAATTCGATCCGTCTCGATGAACCCACGTTCTATGGTAAACAAAAGAATTAAAAAGCAGCTGGTTCGGTAGTCGGCGGAATCCGCACGCTTATCGATCGCGGCACATTTTCACTGAACGTTATCACCGTGATAAAGTTAATTCGCTGCACGACGTTGAAATTTACGATAAAAAAAAAAAGAAGGAAAAAAACTGCTCGCGATCGTGGTTCGTCCTCGCGACCGTGCATCGATTTAATCGCTTCGAGCAACAAAGAAGAGGATCGATGATGACGCGGTTTACCCGCCGCGTATTTCACTGACTTTTATCGATCTCGCGTCGGCAAATGTAACGTCGCGATGCAAAAATCACAAATGCGCGTAGTCAAGAAATTAAGAAAACAGGTGCGACGAGGTAAGCGTTTTGCTGGTGAAATCTGGTGGGGAGATACCTTGACGAGAAAGAGAGAGACGACCGTGCTGATCGAGAAAGAAATCGTCGAAAGTAAAAATGTGGCGTATCAGTGGTGCTCAGCTGTTTTACCAGTTTGTTTTTTTATGTTGACTGATTTTCATGACCTCGATACAGATGGATTTTCTCAGATCGAGCCACGAGAAAGCTAAACGGATCAATTCCATCGAGTTAGAATTGAAATCTGGAATTTGTAATATTAATCCTGCATCTTCAAAGTTAATTTAAAAAATTGATCTTGCATATCATTAAAATTAAAAAAAATTAAAATGAAAACGAACTATAGTGCCGGATTAGTTGTTATCTCATTATTCTTAAGAATTCCCTTTCCGACAGCTTTACACTGTTGATATTTAAAGCTAAATTTCCTTTATGCCACTAGAGATAAAAAAAGAAGTCCACGCAAAGAGAATAAATTAGTAAAAGTTAAAATTGAGGTTTCCTTAGGCGGCTTAGTTTCTTCGACGAAATCGATGCGGAAAGTTTACAGAGTATATATATCTGACGTATCGCAACACACAGTATGATATAGAGCCGTGTTAATGTCCGCGTTCACGGATGCCTGAAATACGGTATAAAAAGTTCTGAAACTGGTGTGGCTATAAAACAAGAGTAAAGCACATGTTGCCGTTTTATTGGCGAAGAGAGGGAAACTCGCTGGCGTGTTCGATATTCGAGAACCGTGAAATGACTTCTGTCGAATGTAACGAGGTAGCCTTTTACTAGCAGCGCTTTACAATCACACGAAACGCAGAGATTGATACTTCAACGTGTTGCATAAAACATGCTAATTGTCACTTGACTGTCATTTCATGACAGAATTTTTTTCATCATCCTGTTTAAACGACAACAACGTCATTATAATCTCTGTCTCTCAAAGTTACACTCGGTGACAAAAATAATCAATGTCAGATCTCGTTTACGACTGTAGTTTTATCGAGTACGTGTTGGCACATTTGTACTGTAATGATCAGTATAAGACTTTTACGAGTATTGAACAGAATCGCAACACCTACATGTATACATCATTATGAAGCGTAATAAAGTTCATGACATAACCCGTGCGAGAAATTCAGCTGGTTTAGCTGTTCGCGAACTTTAGAACGCATCCTTTGGCACACGTGCGAAAATGTCGATACGAATTGTCTATTTCTAGGTCGCGAAAGTAAGTAAATCGATACGATGTGCTCTAAGACCGTCGAATTTGCGAATATCCTTCTCCACGGCATCATGCACGCACGCCTGTGTGTAACTTTATACATTTCTTCTGTGATTTCCGGTGCGTGTGGTATTTCTTTGCTATGCCAAATCGGGCAAATGAATTATACATACTGCCTAGTAGGCAAGTTTCATCGTTTCCTTGACATCCTTAGCCGGTTAAGGACTTGCTCAGGTGTCCACTGAAGAATCCGGCCGAATGAAACACGCCGTTCCTTCGGAGCGTCCGTGGCAATCGATAAAACGTTTAACCTAAATCTATTCTCCACTTGCTATCCAAGTTGATTTCGCAACGCCGATTCCGTATTGCTCTATCCTTCTCGTAGATAAACTCCTTTGTGACGTTTAGAGTATTCCTCCGACTCTGGTAAGTCGAGAATGAAGAAAAAAAACTATTTTCGTCGTTGGGTGATCATATTCCGAGGCCTGCGCGTTCCAATTTCGATCCAGCACGCTCGAATTGCGCTATCGATATGAGAATATTTCCACGCCACTTTTAAGCGTCGCGTCGAGGACGGATCAAAAGAGGAAAGGGCACAAACTGGTGGCATTGTGCTCGATTGTCTGAATAGCGGCGCACAAACGTGGAACCGGCGCAATTCAACTGGCGTCTTTATTAACTCAACAGCTTGCTTTAAAAATCCATTGCATTACACAGAACAGAATTAAATCCGTACCGTGACATTCAGCCTAGCTGCTGTTGCGTGGGAGAATATTCATTGGTACGCGTCGGTAATAATTTGTAATTAAGAACGTAATTAGGTAAACAATACATATATAGGCTAAGTACTTACAGAACAATGATCGTGATCAGAATTCCAGTCTCCTAGAAACTGCAGTTCTTCTGGCGTGTACCAATTGACGAGGCACATTATTGGATAGTAAAAGATTCAGGAAGTATCGTTGACATCAGGAAGTATTCTTGACAATCTAAATAACAGATTTAAATATTAGGTTTAATTTTTTGCAATAAAACAAATATTTCATACAATAATTATACTATAGATTTCTGTTTTAATTTGACGAGTTTATGAGATACAATACTTTCCATTAAATAATTATAGAGCAAGGAGACATCATTAATGGTTCTCGATGCGTTTACGAAAACTTAATTGTACCGAATGCCCATGAAGCTACAATATTATTGAGAAGACTAGCCGACCGCGTGGCACAACACCTGACACAGGGTGGTACATTTATCCCCACTAACAGAAACTGTTAATTCACCCCGTAACCCTCGACAACACATTTCAACTCCTAAATTAGACTTTCGCCATTTTAATTCGTCGGACTTGATTGAATAATTAAGTAACATATTTATAAAGAAATTTATGAAGAACTTACGAGACAAAGTATTGGAACATTCACAAGTGATATTTCTCTACGTATAAAACAAAAATTTATTATTAATGAGAAAAGACTTGCCGTCTTTTTCATGAAGTCTTCAAACAGAATGATGATTACTTCTCCCCTGATTTGTTTTTCAATTAGAAACCAATGTTGCATCGAGCAACACGTCTTCACACTTCACTGAAAGCGTAATAAAGTTCTAGATAAGAAATATTGACAAACTTTTTTAAATCTCGCGAAATCATATTTGAATTTTCGGAAGATGGAACGTACAATGGCGGCGAGTTTTGGCGCAAAGTGCAAAGAGCGCAATATATTTGAACTACATTGAACGACTTTCAACGTTCTTACCGATGAAATCATTCTCTTTGATCACTGACTGCACAAGTGATGATTTACAAGGTTGTAAATGATTTATACAATTGAATTACACTATATAAATTGAAGAAAATAACAATTACTTGGTAGAAGATTGTACGATGCAACGTGATGCCTTCCTCGTTCTTTCCTTCTATAACTGTTCGTTTCCATGTCGCGACAACTTTAGTGATGGCGCTGCGTTCGCTCTTGCCAATGGAGATTCATCTTTATGTTCGTTGTGACACCTCGCGGCCACCGTTAAGTGGAGATGTAATATTTTCCGGTAAAGTAGTTTAGCAGTTTTCTAAGACATTAAATGAAGAAAAAGTATATAGAAAATGTAAAATCGCGTTAGCTCAACCTGGGTAGGTTATGCTAATCTATGTTTTAGATCGCTGCTACGAGCGCGATAAACTTTCGCGAATCGTGTCTGTAATCGTCGTGTACATACGATATAGTAACATATATTGCAACAGGGCGCCTCGAAGTGTATTAAAACATTGATCGGTGCAGTGAAAGTGGTAAAAAGTAACGAGATCTAAGCATTTTTACACCATGTAGCCGATTTATTGTATCCAGTAGTCTTTTAAGTTCTCATTTCTAACCAATGCCTGCGCTACACACACACACAAGGTTAAAGTGCATTGATTCGTAGTTGTTGTTTTCTTCTGGGGCATTAATAGATTAAAAAAAAAAAGAGAGAAAAAAATGAGTGGAGATATGTTTGAGGGAAAGGATTACCCAACCCAGTGGGCACTAAATCCTTCCACTTACCAAAATATGAGTAACGATCAAGGTAAATGGCATAAGAAGTATTTCAGTATCCAGTATATATGTGATTCATTTCTTGCCATGATTGTACATCATTTAATTGTCATGCAAAACTCTCGATCGCCATTCAGTTGACTGGGCAGCATTAGCTCAGCAATGGATCAAAATGAAAGAGACTGTAGTGCCACCAGCACCACCACCACCTTCTATTAATCCTATATGCCCTGGAACCGATGGTAGCGGAGAAGCTCCAATGGATATGGATACAAAGGAAGATGATGTACCACCAGCACCGCCTGCACCAACAATCAGTGGATCAGGTAAAAGAAAGAAAAGAATCTTTTATCTAATCTTTTGGCCTTTTTGTATATAATATGGTTGTATAACATTTCTTTTGTTCTAATTATACCTGTTACAAAAAATATTAATTTATTGCAAAAAATATTTGGTATGAATGATTTTAGTCCTATATTGTATTTGCGACCGTTTACTAAGTGACAATCTAAATTATGCTCACAATATTTCTTCATAATCTGTCTTGTTTAATGCCAGCTGAAGCTTGGAATCAGTGGACTCAATGGGGCCATTGGAATACTTCAGGTTCTGGTACAGGCACTTGGGAATGGACTGGTGTACCTCCTCCTGGTGTTTCTATAGGTTCTGATGGAAAACCTATGGGGATTCCTACAGTGCCTGTTATTCCACCTGCTCCAACTATATCGACAACATCAGAATTTAGTGTGCCACCACCAGCAACACCGTCGTTGTATTCTTATAATTCAGTACCTCCAACACAACCTTATAGTCAGGTTAAAATTGTATTTCTAATATAATATAGAAGTCCGAAAACTCCTACACTTCCTATCTTATTTAGGCTTAGCAAAACGGAACTATGTATAAAATTGTATCATTACTTTCTTAAATACTTGTATTATAAAGTTAAAAAGAGAAAATACCGTTTTGATATATTGTAGTTTGAATTATGTTCTGAATTTAACTTCTATTCATATTTCCTAATTGATAAGATTTAAAGTACCATGCGATAAAACAGTTCATGCAGTTGAACATTCTATAATGAAATCTAAATTGAATCTGAAGTTACAGATAATAAGTGTTTCATATTTAGGTAACTAGTTACTGGTCTGGAGAACCACCTACTACAATACCTCCTCAGCCACCTCCTTTTATGAAAGGAGTCAGATGTACGAACAGAGCACCACATATGAGGCCCATGGATACAGTAAGGTGTAGAGAAGATAGGGAAAAAACACCTGAGGAAGATACAACGACAACTATAGGTAAGTCTAGAACGTGATTAAATGATGATTAAATGTATTAATAATTTCTGTATGGATGTATCTTAATAATAATGGTACAATCACCAATAATTGCAAGTATATAAAATCAAATGCACAACTGTCTTGGTCAATCGATTGTATTAATATGCCCATACGTATTCGGTAATTAACATCGTGTAGTACCGTTGTAAAACGATGAAGTTACTTTTACCTTAGACGCGGCAAAACGTAGACAATTGCCAGCATGGATTAGGGAAGGTTTAGAAAAGATGGAAAAAGAGAAACAGAAAGCTGTCGAGAGAGAACGACAGGAGATACTAAGGAAACAAGAGTTAGAAGCCCGAAAGCAAGCCGAGGATGAAGCTCGGGCAGTATTGAATCCTTGTAAAAGTAAATTTGTACGTGTCTGAGTAAATGCATTAATTGCTTGTCTCGCAAATGAAGCCACGTCGAATATCCTCGAGGCATGTCGTTTTTATAAATCCTTGTTCTTTTAAAATACAGGATTCTGATTCTGAGAAAGAGACAGAACAAGATGACGAAGGGGTACGTAATCCACAAGTGACTGAAAAGAATTTCGAACGTACTCCAGATATTCTTCTTCGTCCACGGAAATCACGATTTCGAGATGCGGACTCGCCAGATGCGCATACGCATGTAGATAGAAGTCCGACCGTATCTAGCACGGCTATAGCTACTCCGAAGCGAACGAGAGAGGAGATACTGCAGGATGTGGTGAATATTATCTCGATCGAATTCATCGATGATCGCAGTTTTGGTTCGATACATTACAGATTTCGTTCGGTATAGATGTTAAAGGTACGGAGATCGTTGACGGAAATTCTTCTGGAGGTAACGAACGAAGAAATCGGTTCTATATGCAGAGAGGTTTGGAGCCGCACACGTGCCAAAGGTACCCCAGATACACACGATACAACTAACAAATTGATATATTTCATACTTTCGCTCACCAGTGCACAGAATCTGATTCATATGAGTCTCGTGCAGTGTTGCGATGAATTTTATTTGCCCATTTGTGTAATATAAGCTTTTAAACATTAAACAGAGATTGTTCAATTCATAGAGTTAATTATTCGATGATTTCAGGATATCCTACTTTATTTTTTCCAGGACTTTGTATACACGTACTATAAGTGATATTTCTATCTTTTTTTTTCTTTTTTCAAATAGTATTATAAAACAACTACGTTACCCAATTTTTATTGAAATTTTCGATTAGTTCAATAATTGTTTTTTTATCGAATCGTTTTCTATTATTTATTAAAAATCCAAAAATTGTATTTTTACGTATTTAAAGAATAAATTATTCGTGAAAAAAAGGAAGCAAAAGTTATATAATTGTAAGAAAAATTATATAATAAGATTCAATATATAGTTACTATATGCGAAAAAAAAAAAAACGCGTAAAGGGCAAATATAATACTTTAACGAATTTTCATTCCACTTCTTGATCAATCGGATCACGTTCGAAAATGCAGTTATTATTAAAGACATATAATAAAGGAAAATCACGTAGAATTAATTTTACTTTCCCGTTTATGGAGATCTGTTTATCTTTTATTTGCTTTTTATATCGTAGTTAGTATAATATTTTTCATGCGGTCTTATCCGTATCTCTTTTTTTCTGATATCTTGCTCTTCCTTATGGCTCTGCACGTAAACTGATTGTTGATATGTTCCTCTACTAATGTTTATTCTACTAAAGCAGTTTCAGTTTCATATATCTAAATGGATTTCTATTAAAGATTTCTTAAGGTATATGAGGATTGAAAGCAGGATCGACTCTCCTTGTGATATCGGTGATCAGTACCATTTAATTTTGGGGGGTATACTGATGATAGCACTTAGCCATTGGTACTAAATGCGTGTGTATTGTAAGTCCCTGCAGGAGAGACCCCCGTCGCATCCCTCAACAACACGGCCCCTCTTGCTCAGATCACTCGTAAACTTGGTAAGTCGCTACACCTTTACAATCTTCAACGCACGATCATCCTAGGAACCGGTCGTGTACACGCAGTCATTAAAAAAAAAAAAAAATGCGTTCGTGCATTGTACCACAAACACACACACATACGCATACATACATACACACACACACTGTCTGTAGCCATGCTCGCTTATAAGTCTCGTGAAACTGACGATGTCTTTCAGGACATTTTTCAATCGTAGCAGCAGCATATTTAGTGGTCGAGCGTATGTCTTTATTTTGACAAAAACGCGCGACAGAATAACCGAACGATGATAATAAATATCTCGTTTCATATAGGTCTGGGCATCTATGGCGACAGCAACAGCGAGTCTGAGGAGGAGCAGAACGAACACGTCCAGGCTCAAAACAATGATAGCGACGAAGAGCTCATAGTACGTATTTATGATCGATATGGAAGATGGAAATTTCATGATGGAAAGGAAGCATGTAAATGATGGTGTTCGATGCTGTTAAAGGAAACGGTGAAACGGCGGCAACAAGCGTTCAAAAAGACGGAGGAGGAAATCGAGGCGCGTCTGGCGGAGGAGGATGAGAGAGAGGAGCAACGTTACGAGGAGCAGTATAATAAACAACAGGAAAATCATACTGGTAATACAAGCTGCAAAGAGTCAGGTATGTTTCGAAATATAATAAAACTATGTCGTCATTACATCATTAAGCGTAACTCCGTAACATCACTACTTTAGTTGATGAAAAAGAAACGATAAATAATCAAAGAGAAGCGTCTGAAACTTTGTCGAGCGGCGGACAAAGTCCACAGCAACAAATATTGCCGCCTGATATGGCAAAGACCAATACTCCATCAGGCTCGGCCGATTCCGAATCTAGCAGTTCTGAATCCACGAGCTCTGACTCGAGCCGTAACTCGTTGAAGAAGAAAAGATCGAGCAAAGCTCGTGATCGTGAATATCGAAAGAGGAAGTCGAAGAGTAGAAGCAAATCGAGAGGCAGGAAATCTCGATCTCGTTCTTCCGAGCGTGGCCACAAACGCAAGTCCAGATCTAGATCGATAAAGTCTCGTAAAGAATATCGTTCAAGGTCGTCGAGCAATTATAGGTCCAGCAAGAAGCGCAGATCGAGATCGAGAAATCGCAAACGGCGTAGATCTCGCTCGAGGAGCTGTCGTAGATCTAGATCCAGCACGGCCACCAGGAAATGGTCACGATCGCGTTCCAGGGGAAAAAGGAAATCGCGCTCCCATTCGAGAGGCAGAAGAAGAAGTCGGTCGTACTCCACGAGACGCAGCAAATCTCGCACCAGAGACAAACGAAGATCCCGATCCCGATCTAGGGCCAGAGACAGATCTCGAACACGTTCGAAGGAGCGAAAACGTTCGCAATCCTACGTTTCCAGGAGCAAGAGAAGGACACGATCTAGATCTAGGGATCATAGAAAATCACGATCGAGATCAAGACAGTCGAATCATCGGGACGGTAAGAAATCGTCGTCGCATCGGTACAGGAATTGAACCTGACCAAACTTCTAGCCAAGGTTGTATATACATATTCATAATTAAATAACTTGCCGAGAATTCGCACGAAATTAAATAACAAAAAAAAAAAAAAGAAGGAAAAAAAAAAAAACAAAAAAAAGAAGGAAAGAAATAAAAACAAAACGGGAAGAGAATGATACAAAAAAGAAAGACACACCTTCCGTTGCCCATAGATAACAAAAATACTATCGAAAGTAAAGATTTTTATTGTAATCACCCGTTCTGAAATTTCCTACTACTTGCGCGCGCGTTAGTGATGTCGGATATCGATTAGGTCATCTTCTTCCAGTTTAATTAGATTCATTCGGATTATATATTTTTAACTATAGTGTATCCGAACATAGTTTGTAACTATTTCAATTTACCAGTCAGATTTCTAATTATAACGTTACTTCTGCATAAAGACAAATTGATTTTCTTCTCTTTTATTTATTCGATCTATTCCCGAGTGATCCGCTTTTATGAAAAATGATCAAATACATGTACGTCAGCGAACTTTTTTTTTTCATTCATTCGATTCCGATTATTTTGTAACGATATATCCATTTTATACAGACGAATATTAGACTGCATTTCGAACCGATCGCGTAGACTAGCATGAACTTCCCGTCTGAGCTATGCCGGGCGTCTGATTATGTCTCACAAGTAAATAACGAATCATTATTTCTCTCGTACAAGCTTGACTGCGTCGTTATTACCGATCACTAAGTAAAATGCAACTAATCAGTTGGAAACGAGTGCATTCGAGAATCGGTATGATTTTAGAAATCATGACTATTTAGTTTCCGTTGTTTCTCTAGAGGATCGCGAACCTATCTTTTTGTGTCTCGAGTGATATTTCGTCAAGGCGAATCAGTGTGAAAACAAACTGTTACAATTCTAGAAACCGCGACGCATCATTAACACGTACACGCATATATACACAGATTTATCTGTTGATTCAGTTACATGTATTAATATAAATTCGACATACGTTAAAACCGATGATTTCAATGTATTGTATGTAAGAGCTTTACATACATACTACTATGATAAGTGTAACGAGTCATTTTTAATTGAAATAAATAAAACAAAAAAAAAAAACAAAAAAAAAAAAAGAAAAAGAGAAGAAGAATGGACTGTTCGAGCTCGTCAGAGTGACGACGTAATCTTCGAAGAGGCAGACTGAGGAATAAAGACACTCGGAATCGAATATTGATTCAAAACCGGCGGAAACTGTGAACCGGCAAGTCTCAGTTTTACGAGAGGGCGATTAAAGCTAATTTAATTCCATCGGCTGCCCGGCGAAATTTCTACAATCTGTTTTCCCCACGGCATCGCCAACCGGCTCGAAGATACAATTAACAAACCGGTTGGCCGCCATTCTTCTCCGTATCGGTGGTGTATCGTTACAACGGAATCGCAGAAGGAAAGTTTATGAAAGCTAGAAGTCCCGTGGAAATTGATATTCCACGAATTATTACCGGGGTGATAAATTGCATTACGAGGGATTTAAAGCGAACGAGTTTCACGTGTTTCGCGGGAGGATTCACGTTTCATGAAAGGAGGATTGTGTCGTGCAAAACAAAACGATTCAGGAACATTCGTGGAGTTTTCTTGTCGTCTTGGGATATAATATTTCTATTTGATATATTATGGTATATTATGATATATTATGGTATATATGGTATTATGGTATATTTGGTTGTATATATGGTATTTCTATTTGATATATTATGGTATATGGTATATATGATATTATAGTATATTTGGCTGTATATATAGTATTTCTATTTGATATTATGGTATATTCGATATATTATGGTATATATGGTATTTATTTGACTGTTGTGATGTGTTATATTCCTCGACTATGTCTTTTATTATTGACACACCGTGTATATGTAAACTAATGTGTATACACGTATGATATTAATATTAATATATTAATGACAATCTCATAACCAATAATTCAAAAAGGTAAATTAATAAAATAATGTAACACTTCTTGAACCTATTTTACTATTTTATATATATGTATATATATATATATATATATACTTATTAATTTTTTAAAAAACTCATTTTTAATATATATATATATTAAAAATGAGTTTTTTTAATAAATTGATAAGTAAAGTTTATTTTGTATCAGGGTTAATTGATTAATTTTAATAATTTAATTATCTCAAAAATAAATGATCTAAATATATACGAATATATTATCATTTTTGTAAAATAAAAAAAATAAATATATATTTAGAAATTAAATTTTTAGCGTATTTATTAATATATAAATTCACACATATATATATTATACCTAAGATATATATATATATATATATATAATATATCTGATATATATATATATTATTATATTAGAGTTTTATTATTATATTATAGAGTATTGATTCCTATTTTCTTCCCGAAAATACAATAAATTGTCACACTGTAACAATTAAATTGAATAAAGAACATTGAGAAATTTTCTTCAGCGCTGAGCCTAGAAAGAATTCGAAGATCGAGGCCTCAACTTTACGAACGACCCCGCTAGATAGCTTGGCGTACGACTTTTACTCAATTTTGAATTGAATTTAAATTAAATGACTTCATGTCTAATATCAGATATATTTATATATTGAAAATTATTCAATTGGATATATTTTTATATTGAATACTGCATTTGATATTGAGTGTCTCGCTA
The DNA here is from genome assembly GCF_011392965.1 of Frieseomelitta varia. Classification (NCBI taxonomy): domain Eukaryota; kingdom Metazoa; phylum Arthropoda; class Insecta; order Hymenoptera; family Apidae; genus Frieseomelitta; species Frieseomelitta varia. The sequence goes on from NW_025110571.1 coordinate 134,469, forward strand.
AAATTCAAGGAATCGTAACTATCACGATTGTATCGTTATTTCGTAACAAATAAAATATTTGTTCCAGAATCATTCGAATAACGCGTCCAAACGATAAAATCGAACGAAAGAAAGTCGGAGCGAGAATGTCGGATCACGACTCTAAATTAATCACGCTTGTTAAAAATCAGTAGGGACCAGAAGCAGGAAAGTAATTTATCGGCGGCAGCATGGTTGGATAGCGGCGAGATTAGTATCGGCACGTAGGCTGATAAAAAGCGAGAAACAGAGATGGTGGACTTTATGTCCCGGGATATCTGACCCAATTTCGCCGCGGTCGAAAACGGGTAAACGATTCTGACGCACGCCAATCCTGCCGAAATACTACCGACATAATGAATCAACGTTTCCCTGGCAAACCAGCCGTTTGCGCAAACCGAGGCCAACGCAGAGGAAGAGTCCATGGTGATCGCGGTGAACAGGAGATCATGTTCTTTCATTCGTTCACAAGAAACTTCAACATGAGAGAAACAATTCATATGGATAATTATTAGCAATTGAAATTGATAAAAAAGTGAACTGACAAAGAGATCATCTCGCGTATCATTGATAATAAAATAATTTAATAAAAATAAGATAATAGAATATGTTGATTCTCTTGTTACTGACATGTATTCTAGAATTTTAATATATCTTTATTGCTGATACATAATATTTAAATATTACGTATATGCACACAAATTGTAACAACATATTTTGTGCATTTATCTGTAATAAAATCAAATTCATATATTATAATAAAATAAGACATAAAAATAAATGAAAATATAAATGAAATGATATTAAAATTATATATGCATACGTACATACATTGAAAATATTATTATAGATAAATACATAAAAAGTATTAATTTTTCAATTATGCGTATGATTTTGTGCATAATATTTGTATGAAAAAACAAATATTTTATTGTATTATTAATGTTATTTTAAAAATGAATTTTTATATTAAGACACCTTATTTACTTAGGTAGGTAGTATTTTCATTAAAAGAAAAATATTGTCTTCTATCATATAATCCATGAATATAAATATACATACGTATAATGATAATATAATACGTATGGCAATAATAATGCATGAGACAATATAATATAATGGCATGAATACTGACGACTCGATCGATCAACATATATAACCAAAGAACACGATTTCTTCACAAATATACATAATACAAGTATCTATAAGTAATGTCATTTTTTAAAAATGTTAATTTATATTATTAATATTATAATTATATTAACATTAATATTAATATAATTATATTATTAATATATTATATTAATACTAAAATAATATAATTATATTATTTTAATATTAATATAATATATAAGATGACAAACTTTGACTATTTATTATAGTTATACGAAACTTACGATACTATTATATGTCATATAAAATAATTATTACACAATATTATTATATAGTATATTTCCTGTATGTAATATATAATAATATATTGTATAATAATATAATAATATATTGTATAATAATTATTTTATATGACATATAAATAATATTGTAAGTTTTGTATAACTATAATAAATAATCAAAGTTCGACATCTTATATATTATAGTAATATTAATATTAATATAATTATATTATTAATATATTATATTAATATTAAAATAATATAATTATATCATTTTAATACTAGTATAATATATAAAATATCAAACTTTGACTATTTATAGTTATACGAAACTTACAATATTATTATATAAAATAATTATTATATAATATATTACACGAAATATATTAAATTTACTTTATATATTATTAAATAAAACAAAATATTGTTAAATGAAATAAAAAAGAATTTAAGTAAAATAAAATTTTTGTATCGAAAAACCAAGATACATACACTCATCGCACGACTGTATTTTTACATTCTCACAACATTCCCCAAGACGTGTATGCCATGGAACCATACCAAATTGATAATTTTTAAGGAGAGCCATTCAAAAATTCCAGAAACTGACGCACCTAACCCCTCCCCTCCCCTCCGAAACGAAAAAGTAATTTCTTTCATCGGCCGAGAAAGCTACGACGGCAAGCTATGAGATCATGCTACCGTCCAACGTTTGTCCAACCGAGGCGGATAACATTTATCCAGCAACGAGGCGCAATTAACGCTGCAAATAAGGGCTAGGAGATCTTCCTCGTCCTTGAGCCAGAAACTCCGCTTGGCCGGAAGGGGCCAAGCGATATTCCTGTCTCTCCCCTCCTCCACCCCCTCCTTTTTCGTTTCCTCGTGGCTCTACGACGGCCACGAATTACGCGCGGCTCTAAATTATTCATCCGCTTTCTCCGCGTTTCTATTCCTTCGCTACCATCCATCCATCCGACTCGTGAAACTCGGTCAGGAGTGTGGCACAGCTGCGCTCACGCGTCCACTTTCGACCCTTACGAAACTTCAAAGCCAACTGTCGGCTTCCGGCCCGAGCTAAACGGGCTGTTTCCTCGCCCGCGCTGAATTGCACTCTCTCTCTCTCTCTCTCTCTCTCTCTCTCTCTCTCTCTCTCTCTCTCTATCGCGGGCGAATGTTTTCGTTAAAACGGATTTCAGAACGTCGGAACTGTCGATTTCAATAACCGTCTCGCTAATTTGAAATCTCCTCCGCTCTCTAAATTTATATAGAAAAATATATTCTTCGAAATTTGGCGTTGGAACATTCCGAATTCGATTATTAGATATTGATGCTCTAACTTTTGATGTTAAGATTCGAATTAAAATTGGACAATCTTTGTCTGATTAAAATTCTAAAATCAAACGGAACATGTGGAAAGATAGTGAATTGGACATTGGTATTGTGTAGCAAAATGAATTAGATTTCGGTAAGAAAATGAAATTAGATTTATATATATATATAGATTTTAAACGATAATAACTGAGATGTCATGTTATAAACTGATTAGTAAGATACTTTGGAGTTGAAATTTTGAACATGTTCAGGTCTGAGCTTAGAAACTTGTAGTTCAACTTCGTTAAAAGTCGCTTGAAAAATCTACAGCAATTATTTTAATTTTGTATCAAATTATATAATATATAATTAAACAATTTTTGCATAATATAATATAAAGTAAAATATATTTTATGTAACATATTATATTAGAATATTGTATAATAATTATTTTATGTGATATATAATAATATTGTAAGTTTCGTATAACAATAATAAATAGTCAATATGTATATCAATAATGTATTAGTATAAAATATCAGTATTAAATAAATCATATAATACAGTATTAACATAACTATATTAATTAATACTACATTATATATTACGTATATACTAATTATATTATACAATATTATAATTAAATTATATTATATAATCATGACATTATATTAATTTCGAACAGTGGATCCTTGGAAATTTCCCATAAACAATAATCAAACCATCAAAACCCTAACTTTCATTTTATCCCTCCCCAATGGACCCTGTATTTCTTTCCGACCAATCGGCATTGATCTTCGCCAGGGCGAATCCACCAGGAATTCCGACGAAAATCGACGGACATAAATCAAGAGAGGGAGGCTCGGTACAAAGCGAACACGCGAGTAGGAGATCCACCTCTCTGCCTCTCGTGAGATGAAAGGCGAAACCCCAACTCGTGGAAGATTACAGTCGCGGCGAGAAAGTTCCGGCGGAAGATCCAATCAGTCGGAAAACTTTATTTTCCACGGGGCCGTTGGCTCGATGCTGATTCATGACCCTCACCGACGGCTGGATCTCGTTAAGGGGCCCTGTTGTATCGACTGCGCCTCCCTCGATTTCTCTCGGCTGTCCGTCCGTTCGCTAAATCGTCGACTAAAACTACTGTCGAAATCGGTGCCCTCGTTCGATTTATCTGCTCCAACGACTTGGAATACTTCTTCTCCCGTGGAGTAGAGAGAATTTGATTATCGAGTGTCGATTAACTGATTTCGTGGAAGGGGAAAGAGGTCCTTGGAATGCGAAACGGGGGGATTGTTTCGAATGTTAATCGCGAGCTTGCTAGTGAAACTCTTCAAATAGTGATATACTAATTACTGTAATTGTTTGATTATTTTGTAACTTCAGATTAAACTTTTATTTTGCGTTTTATATATCATGTATTAATGCTGATATAATTAATTTTACAGTATATATTGTCGCTAGTTATATATACTGTAAATACTTTAATTTTACAGTATACTTACAGTATACTTTAATTTTACAGTATATATTGTCACATATATATATATATATATATATATATATATATATATATTACAGTATATATTGTCGCTAATTATATATACTGTAAATACTTTAATTTTACAGTATATATTGTCGCTAGTTATATATACTGTAGTTATATATATTATACTCAAGAATTTGTTACATTTAATATCGAATATAATAAATCAGTTGTAAACTAATATATACCAATTTATATTATACTACAAAATAACCGATTTATATTATATTATAAAATAATACACTAATTTATATTATAAATGTATTACTAGACTCATGCACCAATGGTAATTATTTGTCTCTTTTAACTCAGAGACTGAAGATCTAGTTAAATGGCATAATAACAAATTGTCAAGAAATTCTTTCATTCTTGACACAAAAGTCAATGTCAATGAAACTGATAAATAACACTGCGACGATGGCGAGTAAGTAAATCGAGAGCTGCCTAAAATTTTACAACGACCCACGGAACTAAGCTTCCAGAACAGAGTTTCCACCAACGGGGAAATTTCACTGATCCCGGGGAAACTTGTTGCGATAAATCGTGGAACAACTGACACGGATTCCATCCGGGCCGGTTGTGGCTCGCAAATCGTCTTGTCAGCGAGAGCAGACAGTGGGTCCTATTGTGGTGTGTTGTTAACTGATCGAGGCTCGGCGCAGATTGCCCCCAACCCTGAATACGTATTGTTTCAGCCCGTTGATCGCACTTCCTCTCGAAAAGTTGAACCTATTCTCACCCAACGGAAGCACCACTCCCAATTTCGAACGAAACTTAAATATGAAACGCCATCGCGATAAGAAACGCTATACACACGTTTCGTAACACACCATCGGCTCTTCGTTTTTTATTTTCTTTTTATTTTTTTTTTTAAGGTTAGGATGGCGACGGTTGGAACGAATGGATGGGGGTTGGCGAGCGCCATCTGCAAGGCCGACAGCGCCGCTTAATCATGCATAGGTGCTCACAGGGCGAGTGTAAACACGGCGTAAACGTGTTTGCGGGGTTGCAACGGGTTCGATTAGAGCTGACGCGCAGAGAGCGAACAGACAGAGCGGGGAATGGTAACAGCGTGCAATTAACTCGGTCTGCGGCTTCGTACAGATCTCGTTCGCAAGCTCGAAACCTTCCCGATTTCCGGCTGAAGATACGAGATATATGTACGATTCTCCTCTAGGCGCGTGACTTTGTTCGACGTTCGGAAAATTCGCGAAGAAAGTCTCTTATACTTCGTTCATCGTTATCTACAACTGCAAACGAAGAACGAATAGTCGAGTCTATATTCTCTATGAAATAGTACTGATTCGTGTGTATGTTGAAAAATGATCAATTCGATGGATATTCGAACTTTAGATGTAAATCAAAGTGGTGATATTAGGTGAGTTACCTCTCTATAGAGGAGTTGAAAACTTTCCGGCTCAATCATCGAAACTTTCCTAATAACGTACTTAGATGAAAAGGGGTTCTCTCTTCCTCTGTTCCGTGATAGCTAACAGGAGAGAGAGAGAGAGAGAGAGAGAGAGAGAGAGAGAGAGAGAGAGAGAGAGAGAGAGAGAGAGAGCGAATACCACTATCGAGATACGTGTTCTGGAACCAAACAGCTGTAAATTAATGTAAACACTTTGCCATTCTCTGTGTATCTACATTGTTCTCAAACATCGCTTTCGAACAAACAATCGCCAATGAGGTCGAAGCTGAAATTCGATTTAGTCGCCAGATTTACTTACGAGAAGATATTCCCCTTCTCTTTCACCCCTTAAAGTTTCCTAGTCATTATACTCTGGAAAGTCCTCAGGTGTTATTCTTACAACTACACAGTTTTTTCCATTAATTGTTCCACGATACTTTTTCATTCAAATTGTACATGAACTTCTTCCCTTCTTCATTTCCTTTTCATCTTCGTCAGGTTTTTCAAATTTAATTGACGACTTTTCCCCATTTATCCGCGCACCGAACGAGAAGAAAAGCTAGAAAGACGACGAGAGATCCGTAGAGAGTGTATTTTTCAGGGTAAGCGAGATTCGAACACTGGCCAACCACTCCGCCAATTCGGCACCCACACACTACGCCGTGCCATTTCAGTTTTATCCAAACAATCGTTCGCAAACTGGGCCTCAAATTAACCGAGCCAGATTAGAATCACCTTCATTGCCGGTCCGTGTTCTTTGTTCGATCGAGTGCCGGGATACAGTTTCGCGAAAAGTTTCCGTCGGTAGGCCAGCCTGATCTCCGTGGAAAACGTTTCTCAACTGGACAGGGCTATCGCTTTAATCAGCCGGCAGGAAGTTTTAACGAAAGCGCGCCGTGTTCGCCGAGTTTGGCAAAGAGCAAGCAGATCCGACAATTCCATTCCCGGGGCTGGACGCGTTTATTTCACGGGGATGGCCGTTGACTAATACAAAGCTTCGACTGTTTCCCGGTCAATTAGAACCGCGCAGGCAGAACTCGCAATCTGCAGGAACAGGCGCAACTTTCCGCGTACCGGAAACTTCTTCCTCGTTATCCGGCGTTAAATTCTGACTGTGCCCCGGCGGTTAAGCCAGGCGGACTTAAATATCGAGCTCCGCTTCCGCTACCACTCTCGCCGACCACCGCGGAAAACGTTTCTCAACGCGAGTGTCTCTTCACGCTGTGTTTCGTGTTTTTATGGGTTTCTGCGTTTTATGCCTTTACCTGTTTCTCGCGTTAGATTTTTTGCGCGTAACAAATACTTCCTATACTTTTGATCGCGTGTTTCGATTACGTTAGGTTAGGTTAGCTTAGGTTATGTTTCTGCTTAATTACATACGTGCGGCTAGGTTAGGATTTCGTCGTGTGATTAGGTTAGGTTTTGCACTTCAGTTGCTGAAGAACACTTGTATATGTAATCAGGCTTAATCAGATGAAGTTAGGTTAGGTTTCTGTTTAATCGTGTATTAAGTAAGTTAGAATTGTATTGAATTGTACGATTAGGTTAGGTTTTTTTATTTAATTGTGTATGGGTAGTTACTCTAAAAGTTGTTGAACATTTGTATGTAATCAGGCTTGTTCATACGAAGTTAGGTTAGGTTTCTGTTTAATCGTGTATTGAGTAAGTTAGAATTGTATTGAATTGTACGATTAGATTAGGTTTTTTATTTAATTGTGTATGGAAAGTTACTCTAAAAGTTGTTGAACATTTGTATGTAATCAGGCTTGATCATACGAAGTTAGGTTAGGTTTCTGTTTAATCCTGTATTAAGTAAGTTAGAATTGTATTGAATTGTACGATTAGATTAGGTTTTTTATTTAATTGTGTATGGAAAGTTACTCTAAAAGTTGTTGAACATTTGTATGCAATCAGGCTTGTTCATACGAAGTTAGGTTAAGTTTCTGTTTAATCGTGTATTAAGTAAGTTAGAATTGTATTGAATTGTACGATTAGGTTAGGTTTTTTATTTAATTGTGTATGGAAAGTTACTCTAAAAGTTGTTGAACATTTGTATGCAATCAGGCTTGATCATACGAAGTTAGGTTAGGTTTCTGTTTAATCGTGTATTAAGTAAGTTAGAATTGTATTGAATTGTACGATTAGGTTAAGTTTTTTATTTAATTGTGTATGGAAAGTTACTCTAAAAGTTATAGAATACTTATATATGTTAGTCATTTAATCATATAAGATTAGGTTAGGTATCTGCTTAGTTATGTATGATTAGGTTAAGATCGTATTTAATTATGACTAGGTTAGGTTTTGTATTTGATTGTGTGTGGAAAGTTACTCTAAAAGTTATTGAATACTTATATATGTAGCTGATCATTTAATTACATTAAGTTAGGTTTGTATTTATTCTGCATAGAATTAAGTTAGGCTTTGTATTTATATTACATACCTAACCTAACATGTATTTTTTTATGCACGACTAGCCTCTCTCAAAATCGTCCAACTATAGTTAGGTTAGGTCTTTATTTATTCATATATGGTATAGTATATGCGGTTAAGTTATGCTTGTATTCAACTGAATATGATTACACAATTGTGACTGGTAGCCTAATCTAACCTAACCCAAAGATGTTAGAAACAACCCATTATCGAGCTTTTGACTCAAACGATACGAATAAACGTATACAAAGTTCGTACGGAGACACTCAGATTAATTTGTATTTCAATTTTAAACAAACTAACTTGACCTAACCTATCGTTTATGTATTCCCAAAAGAATCCATCAATAAACACCGATTACACGAGAATACACCGATGCTTCCGACGAATATGGAGAAACAAAGAAATGCAAAATAAATAGAAAAAAGTGTGCACAACAGGTTCATAATATGCACGTGATATCGGTGGGAGAGAGAAAGGTATGCAATGTTGGGAATCCATCAAATTTTCATAGAAAAAAAAAAAAAAAAAAAGAAAAATAGGAAAGAGGAAACATTCTGCACATTTCCGCCAGGCTCTGACGTAAAACACGTTACGAGGATGCTCACATGTCGGGCAGATGCATCTCTCTTCATAAAATCGGATTTTAACAATGCGAGACTGTCGTTGGCGAAAGGTGGGGGGGGGGGAATGTACGAAGAAAAAGAGGCATGACTCGGATCTTTATGGATGTCATCGATGCAGCCTAGCATGGAAAGTGATTCCAGTCACGTAGCCGGGCAGCTCTTGAATAAAAATTCGATCTCTATGGAGATGAGGTGTCCTGCCGTTCACATATAGACTGCTGATTTTATAAACGACGCGGCCTGCTACGTTCTCTCGTTCTCTTGTTCTCTCTTTTTTGACCCACCCGTTAATTGTCAGATCCCCGGCGGATTTTTCTTGACAACATTCACGTAGCTCAAACGATCAATAATTCTCATAATCCTCGTCTATTTGACGCTGACCTGTCGTTTATATACGTTAGCCTAACTGACCATTCATTTTCACGTAATTAATACAACTGCTGTCATTAAGAAAGGGAACGATGTAAGACGATAAGTAAGTAACGTTTCTCGTATACGTATTAATTATAACAGCAGACTCTCGTGGTGTATTAATATAGCTTTCAACATCATCGATGCTTTTATTATACTGTTATTGTATGTGTATGATATATCCTTCTGTTCCATCGTATGTATATTTCAAAGCCAAGTGTTTTCAAAGTTTAATTAATTATAATTTCAGGATTATTATATTATAGTGCATATCTGAATGTTATCTTTGAATTGTACACGTTATTATTGAATTAATATTACTGTGCGTATTGTTATCTCTGAACTATTCCCAAATTAGCATCACTGTACATATCTGAATTATGCCAGACCTTCGAATTACTTCTCGTCAGCTACACGATGCAACAGAAGAAAAAGAAGAAAACTATTTATCTATATGCAAAAAAGCATCGATGACGTGGGAAACTCCAAAAAGGGGCAACCTTCGAAAAAAAGATAACTCTTACAGAGGATATTGATCTGTCGACAAATTACAAAAATAAAAAAGAAGACACTTTTTTACGTCGTCGCAATACAAAAGGAATACCTAAACTACAAGAAAAGAGAAAAACTGATCAACCACCCTGTGTAACAAAATTCTAATATACATTCCATATCTAGGATCCAATATTCCACAACTAGATCAGAGAATTTCTGCAATTTCTGCAATTTCTGACGTTAGAGAAACGCCATGTATCTATTTGGACCCAATGTCTATACGTTTCTCTTCCTAAAGTCCTTCCTAATAAACTGAAACGAAGAACCCTGCACTCTTCTCGCTCACAGATGTGCTCAATGTACGATGAATTCGTTCAGAGGTAAGGAGCTAACTAGTCGGATTTCAGCTTTCGATGCTAACGAACCACGACCAAAAGGGTGAAGATTAGATTAAACACTGTGCTCCTCTCGCACAGGTTCATCATTGTGGCTGCACGTTCTCGCCAGTTCCCGAATATCATAGCGCAAAGCCATAATTCAACAGCGCGTAGCTTAAACATGTTTATGAGTTTCTGTTATCGTTATTATTACAGTTGCTTAAAGATTGATCTTTATGAGATGTGTGTTGAAATGTCTGATTAATGTAATGTTTCATTTTTTGTTGTATAATTAACTTTAACAACTACTAATACACTATAGTATGTATCATATATAGTAGTATATATAATATACAATACGTACATAGTAGTATATATAATATACAATACATAGAGTAATATTATATATATATAGAATACATAGTAATATTATATATATATATAGAATACATAGTAATATCACATATATATATATATATATAATTCTTATAAATTTTGTGTATAACATACGATATTAGCATTATATAACACTGCATGCAATTTTATTATTATCTTCTTTTGATTAGCATAAATTTTATTTTTGTTGTATACTATAGTGATAACTACTATATTATATGAAGTAGCTGTACATACAAGTATACTAATCTTTTATAATTTTGTAACTACGCCAAGTATATTGCAATAAATATTATAAATATTGTAATGCTGCACCATGAAACAAATTACTTTGTACAATTATAGAATGTTATAAATATTAGTATACTTACGCACTGATTACAAAATATTATAAATATCGTTATTTGTGGTAATATTTGTAGATAATATAAGACAAGTACACTGATGTTTACAACATTTTATAATTAAACAAAGTAATTTGCACATAGCGCAACGTTATAACATAAGAATATTCCCAGTTTATGTTTGCTATCGGTCCCCTAAACCAAGTCGAAGCTCACTTTTCTTTATACATGATCATTAAACTTCTTTTACAGACGTTCTACGACAGTTGCTATATCCTTCTTTAGCCGTGATCTTTATATCCTTCTTTAAGTCTTATCTTCTGCAGCTAACTCGTATAACAGAGTCCCAGATGCACCAGAGGGATTCATCCTGGTAACCCATTTCCTGCCTTGAATTCACCAAATTTCTTTCGAACGTACTGACGTCAGTACGAGTTTTATATAGTACGAGTTTGCCCCAGCAACCCCATAATCGTATCGAAACGTTAAATACATAATAAATATAAATAATAATAATATGATTAATAACAATCGCATTATAAATTTTATTTGATCGTTTCATTAGTAGAAATTAGAAGCAGACTGTGAGGATTTGGGACTTCAAATTTCACTCAACTTTGGAATAGGGAGTGTAAAGTAGAAATGTGTTTAGTGATGCAACATAAATCAAAGCAGGTGAACTGGCGAGCTCTAGCCCCCCAACTTTTCTGATCGCTAGCGCTATCCCCTCTACTGCATGGGCCCGAAGACCGCCAGTTAGCCAACTCTAATGTAAATTATCATTAGCCAAAGAATTTTCGTGCGAAATTTATACTTTTGCAAATAGAATCGAGGAAACTGATTTTACAAATTAAATATTGCAATATGTAATATACTATACTTCGAACATACTCAGAAATATTAGTATTCAGAATTTTATACTTAATAGCCAATATATGTCACGGGTAGTGAAACTTTTAAGCTGCGTGTGTATTGATTTATATTCTCAAATTCAATCATCTACGTTGTATAATTTTTTAATATACATTATGCATTCTATGATTAATTGTGGATTTTGAAATACACTTGTCAGTATATCGACTTATACTTCTGAATTCGATTCATGTATATTGTACAATTCAATCATCTACGTTGCATAATGCTTTAATATACATTATACATTCCATGATTAATTGTGCATTTTGAAATACACTTGTCAGTATATCGACTTATACTTCTAAATTGGATTTATGTATATTGTACAATTCAATCATCTACGTTGCATAATTCTTTAATATATATTATGCATTCTATGATTAATTGTGGATTTTGAAATACACTTGGCAGTATATCGACTTATACTTCTGAATTCGATTCATGTATATTGTACAATTCAATCATCTACGTTGCATAATGCTTTAATATACATTATACATTCCATGATTAATTGTGGATTTTGAAATACACTTGTCAGTATATCGACTTATACTTCTAAATTGGTTTTTATGTATATTGTACAATTTGTATAATATTTTTAAGTATATAAAATAAATATAATTCTAACTCAATGATCGAATGTTTTTTGTATCTCACGTTTTCCCAATTTTAACTTCGCGAAACGCGCAAAAGTCCCCTATCGGTCCAATTATCGTAATCACCTATGAACCGACAATACCCACTTGCGAATAAACATCGTCTCGTTTCGAAATTCCTCTCGTTATCGCGCGTATTTTACAACAACGTTCGCAAACGTTCCTCTTTCGTTCCAGGAATTTCATCCGGAGCTCGAGCCCCTGAAATCGACTCTCGCGAGTCGAGAAACTCGATTAATCCGAGCGAAACTTGCCGGTGCGAGTTTCACTTCGAAGTTTCTTCACTTTCTTTCAGAGTGGAAGGGGGAGGGTGGAAAGAGAGAGAGAGAGAGAAAGAAATGACAGATTCGAGCGAGAAGAAATTCCGACTTGTTCAAAGATATCCGGCATGTCTCATCGGTGCCACGTCTGAACCATGTTTGAAAAATATGTTTTCTTCAATTTTCTCCGCTGACGAGATCCCTTTCAGACAAAGGGGAGCTCGCTAGTCGCTCGTTTCCTCGGAATAGAAGCCCATTTCCGCTCGATGATTCGCGCTGGAGAGAGTTTTCAACGATTTCGCCGCGTGTTTCCGATGGAAGAATGCCGGGAACTCGAGAATTCTCGTCGAGAGTCGTCGCAAGGGAGACAAAAAAAGAAAGAGAGAGAGAGAGTAGAAAAAAACCGGGCAGAAATTAAAATTTACATCGTCTCGCGGCTCTTGAATCAGGAATTTCAGCAATTTCATTTCGCTTGCAAGCGGAACCCGCGGTTTTAATATTCGACCGATCGAAAAACTTTGCAGGAGAAATAATTTTCGGAGACCAAAGTGTCTTCGCTTTTTTTTATTTTTTATTTTTATTTTTTCTGGTCAATCGAACGTAGAAGAATGTTCGATTCTTTCGATTCAATTCGCAGCTCTCCTCGGCTAAAATCGGTGATATTTAATCGAGAATCGATTTTGAGACATTCCAGAAATTAATCTTTAAATTGTCTCTTTTTTTTGCCTGACATGATTCCTTTTTTCTTTTTTTTTTTTTTTTTTTAGAAATGTTTACGGCTCCGAAGTCGACGAGAATTCAATCTCTATTTTGATTTCAGATTTTTCAATCTCATTTTCAATAGCTTTTTCATTCGCGAGAAACTGGAGAAACAAGTCGATGAAAAACGACTCTGGTAATGCAATCGGAGAGTTGAGAAAATATATTTTTAAAGTGTGTTTAGGTGTGCACGCGCCGTTGCAACAGAAAAGATTAATTTTTAAACTGACGCGAGAAATTTGTCGAGATAGATGAAATTCTGTAAATATAACACTCAGTTCAAAAAGAACCTGCTTTCAAGAAGCAAGAGAGATTAATTTTCAAACTCTTTTCGCAACTTTTTTTGAAAATGTTGCAATATTATTTCCAATCAATTGGTCAGTTTCTACAAACTTGAAGTTCATTAAAATTTTCATAAATTTCAATTCCAAAAATATTGTACAATACAGAAAACACATTTTTAATAAATATTTCCATGTATATATTTACATTTATAATATGTAAGTTCAGAAACACAAGAAACCTCTTTAAATAAATAAACAAATTTTATGCCAATGAAGTTTTTGTTAATTATCTTCAAATTACTTTTCAAAAATTAATATTCTTATTTTTAAAAAAAACGTACTTCAGTAAAGAACATGAAAATCTAACTTTTAGATTCTTCTCATGCAATAATAAATATTATTATGTCCAATATTACTATATTATTAATTATACACAATTATAATTATAATTATTTATACATGATATATTACGTTATAATATATCATATATTAATATAATAATCATACGTTACTATAAGTTATACAATATCACTGTATTATTTCAAAGTTAACAATGATATAGCATAATTATTTCAATTTTCAAGATAAAATAAACTTTAAATTTATTTCGAAATAATGTTCAAAATGAAATAAATTTTACAGTATAATAATTTTATACATTAATGAATAAAATTTTTCTGCGAATCCGAGAAAGAAAAATCCTCATTTCCAAGCGATATTACAGTCGTACAGTTTCCACCGATGATACAAGAAAAAGTGTAATTGCTCGATTTCGAAATTGTTTTTTCTTCTACTAGATCCACTTTTGCTTCATTCCTTTCTTTCAGAAATTGAATGGGATTTTTTTAAACATTCCAAGTTGAATGGTACACTGGAAAATTTTACTGAGAATCTCTTCTTTCTCTCTCTCTCTCTCTCTCTCTCTCTCTCTTTCTTGGTTGGACTACAGATTTCCCGACGTATTCTCACCGAGAATCTCAGGACAAACGAAATGCATGGAATACATAATATCATGGCCGAATTGCTAGCGCTATTTCGTCCAGACGAAAATGTCTGTAAGTGATATTCCTGTTCTTACGTTCATGCACGACAGAAAAAAAAAAAGAAATATTCCAAAACCGTCGATTTCACATTTTTTTATTTTCCCCCGGGCAATTTTATCCTCCGATGTGATACGTGTTCGATTCTATTCAATTTTCTGTTCCGCAGAAACAGAAAAAAATTAAATCGTTCTCTTCTTTATTTTAGATTCGACAGTAGAATTGCATTATTACAATAATAATATACACCAAAATAAAATGAGAATGAAATCGCAGAGTGTCAGAATAAAATGGACACTCGTTTCAATCTGTTGCAAGGAAAGTTGTGAAATTAAGAAGTAATATTTAATTTTTATTGTCTAATCTTTTGCTGTCTGTATAATATAGAATTTTTGGATTCTAATAACATAAAACTTTTGAAATCCATTAAATTTTCGACGACATTCAATTTCGAGTGATGTCCCCTAATTACTTATAAAATATGCCCCAATCTGAACCTTATTCAAATTTTCCCTTATATCCAAGATCGCTCTGCAATAATTGTATCTCAATTGATTACCAATATGTATTGTTATCACGTATTCATATTACATCAGTAATAATATTACTATTAATTATTGAATTATTGAATTACCACTAGTGTGTTAGTATACATAATATATCAGTAAATATAATATATTAATATATTATAGTATTATATTAATACAGTATGTTATATAATATTATATTATTATAGAATATATTTTAATTTTCTCTACTAATATGTATTATAATGTAATATTACCATGTACTACTCTTACATTATATTATATTATTACAGTATACATGACACAATTTTCAACATTATTATATTATATACTATAGTATACTATAATGTAATGTAATATAGTATACTGTAATGTAACATTAATTTTATATTATTATTATTATATTATTATTATAGTATTCATGATAATACAATTTTGATGACTATTATATACTATAATATACTAATATACCGTAATATATATAGTATGTTAGTATACACTATTATCATATACTAATCTTATGTATACTTAATATACCACTGTAATATAAACTTAATATACCACTAGTATATAGTATTATCACATACTAATATATTATAATGTAATATAATACAATATATTATACAATTTTCGATACTATTATATGCTACAATATACTAATATTATGTATACTTAATATACCACTGTAATATATATATAGCATACTAGTATATAATACTATCACATATTAATATATTAGTAATATAATACAGAATACACTGTAATATACACTGTAATATAATACAGAATATTATACAATTTTCAATACTATTATATGCCATAATATACTAATATTATGTATAATACCTGTAATACACCACTGTAATATATATAGTATACCAGTATATAGTATTATCATATACTAATATATTAATTTAATATATATATATATTTATATAATACTAATACGTATTAATATATTACATACTGTAATATAATATTCAATACTAATACATAACTCGAAACTATCAGCAAGAAAAGTTAAATTTCCCCATATCATGAACAGCGTTGCAACAATTTCAGACAATACTACGTGAAAAATATTTCGCTTCCAGAAACCAGAGGGATTTCTCGCATACTGCAGCAACGCTGTTCTTGAAATGTCTGTTACAAATTTTTCCCTCGCTCGCGAATTTCCTAAATTTTCACGACGACACGCGGGCAAAATTCGCGACGACGGTGGAACCCGCTGGCACTGTTCTCGCGGAAGAATATTATCGCTTCACACCAGCGGGAGGCTACACAACTTTGATAACCGTGAGATACCGTGCGGCGAAAGCCTGAAATCTCTGATTAGGCAACTTTACGAGACGGCCGTTCTTTCACAAAGTTGAATCTTTCACGGGATCTCGCGGAAGCGCGTCATAATGCGGCGAGGCTACTTCCGGCCCGCGACACACACACGTTGCAAACTGGAGGTAAACTAAAGGCAAACACACGTGCATACTCGCGTAATTTATAGACCTGGTGATTTTAGATAATCGTGAATCGAATTCGAGCTCGTTACGCTTTGAACTGTTTAAAAATCGGCTTAAATTACCGAAAACTTTTAATTCGATATTTATATATAATTATTTCAGTACACTATTTATATAATTTTATATAATTACTTTAATTCACTATATATATAATTTTATATAATTACTTTAATTCACTATTTATACAATTTTATATAATTACTTTAGTTCATTATTTATAATTTTATATAATTGTTTTAGTTCACTATTTATATAATTTTATACAATTATTTGGAATCATCTACGTTATTTGTTCTACGATTTAATCATTTAAATTTTATTAGTAGGTCTACTAGCCTATCCGTCTACTCTATTAGTAAATCTTTTAGATCTATCAATATTTGGACTTCTTCAATATTAAGTGAAACTATCTGAATTTTCTAAGTTACTGAAATTTTGAGCAAGAGAAAAGAATTGTTTAAATTATTCGAATTTCGATAGAACTTCAAATTCAACTCTTTTAGCATTATATGAATTACCCAAGTTAGATTTAGATCTTGGCAGAGAAGAATTATTTAAATTTCATTCAAATGTCATTTGGATCAATCAAACATCTTGGTAAAACTATTTTTTAAATGCTTTTTTAATGTTAAGTTAGAAATATTATAACGTGATACTAGGAAATATAATAATATAAAATCATGTATATAATACTGTAATATAACATTCTAAACTCTATGTAATATTAAAAACGTGAAAGATAGAAGAAGATTAAAAAATTATGATAGAAGCTTTTATTATTATAATTTCTAATATAATAATATTAGAAATTATAATACTACAGTTGAACATACAATTATAATCATACTGTAACAATTTATTATTATAATTGTATATGACATATTATTAATAATCATGTACAGTTGTAATAATAATAATAAGATATTATTATAATTGTATATATATATATATATAATATAGTATACAATTAGATACGTATACACGTACTATTATATTATATAAGTTACATAGAATTTAACCAATTAATTTGACCAATCGTAATCTGGAACATTACGCGTTCAAATGCTCATCTATAATACAAATTTTCGCGTGTCTGTGGGAAATTTGAAGATGCAGAAACGGATGGGATTCATACAACATGCATAAACATACAAAAACACCCAAACTCGAGTATTCATTACAATATTCACGAGCCGAGTTCCATGTTTCTAATTATATTCGCAGAAATATTTTAATAATAATTTCTGCGAAAAAGTATTACGAAGTCTACTAATTTAGAGTCTCGTGAATAAGAATTACGAATTTTCTGCAAAAATATACGTTCACGTAGATCCCCTTTTTCCATAAATATGTTCACGAAAATATTTATAAATTTTGCAAAGAGACATTTAAACAATTCAGAAATTACAGACATTGTCACGAAGACTGCGAATTTGCAAATTTCGAGACAATTCGAGAAACATTTGAACGAATGAAACGACTGTTTATCTAGATTCTATTTTTCCGATTGTATTCAGAAAGATATGCACAGTCGAGTGATTCGAAATGTCCACGTATTTCGTAACTGTGCTCGCGAAAACATGAACGAGACTACAGAGTTTCAAGAATATTATAAATAAAAGCAAAAGTGCAGAAAATGTTTCAGTTTTCTGTTCAACGAATTCTGAATCAAGTATCATAAATTATAATAATTCATAACTTCGTGAATTAATCGCTACATGCGAACAAATATGTGATTCGCAATATTTTATAAAAATATCTACTGTTCTAAACAATAATAAATATCACATTTTAAATAATATATCCACGTGTAATTTAGAATATCTTTTAGAATAATTAATTAATCATCACGTGTGACGATGATTTCAAAAATATCTATTCCAAATAAAGTGTAATAAATAACTCGCAGCTTCGAATGATTTTTAAAACTACTCCCTACGTAGTTAATACAATTTCAAAGGTATAATCTCGAGAGTGTCTGTTGACTTTTCGCTGCGAGACAGGGAGAGAAATTAAAAAAAATATCGAAGACGACAAGATGCCTCGAGAAGCTTCGAGCCAATTGGAAAAAGAAAAAAAAAGAAAAAAAAAACACCGACGAACTCTGGATAATTGAAGGATCGTCATCGTATTTAATAGGCAGTCTTCGTCTGTTGTTTCACGACTGAAGTCGGCAAATATTAGCCAGGTTTTCCGAGAGGTTTGCAGGTCACTTCGAAGCGTTTGTTCTGCCGTGCTGGGGAGAACCACCGCGGAGAGCTTCCCTCCGTTCCAATTAATTACCTCTTTCTGATGGCACCAAAAATGGCCGTCTTTCCCCTTAAGGAAGCTAAATAAAGCTTTTTCAGAGAAGAGACGAGAAGAGAAAAGGGAAGAGAGAGACGAGGGTCATTTGAAAGTTGGCTCGAGCCTTCTCGATTCTTAATATTCGGCGAGAAAAATGGAATTCTCGCCTCTCGTTTCTTCCAACGGTTATCTCTGTCTTCTTGACTTTCTATATATTTCTGTCTACTGTCGTTCGAAATTTTGGTAATTTCTCTGACCTTCTGGGGAAGATTCGTTGCTCGATTTTGAAGGGAAATAGATAGTTTTGTGATTCGTTCTATAGTTAATCGTTTCTTTTTTTAAAAGACTGTGGACAATTGATTAATCCTCGTTCAAACATTTCCAAGCAAAAATGTTCTTTACGTGAAATATTAATCGTTATGGCACGTTTCTTCCGAGAAATTGGAATATTACACGTTCCAATTTTAATGTAATTAATTACGTTATATTAATTATATTACAATTATAATATTAATATCATTGTAATTACAATTATAATATAATAATATAATATATTATACTATTATATTATTATATTATATATTATAATATATTATAATTATAATTATAATATAATAATATAATAAAATTACAATTATAATATATAATTATATTAATATCATTGTAATTATAATATAATTATATTATAATTATAATGTAATTACAATTATAATATTAATATCACTGTAATTACAATATAATATCATATAATTATAATATTATAATTATACATTTATAAATATAATTAATTATTCTTGTTCTATATAATATATAACATAATATATAATTATATTAATATCATTGTATATAATTATATAATTATATTATAATCATAATGTAATTAAAATTATAATATTAATATCATTGTAATTACAATAACATCATATAATTATAATACACATTTATAAATATAATTAATCATTCTCGTTCCATGCGAATTCCTGATCGTATTGGATAACGTAATATTATTAATCATTCTCGTTCCATGCGAATTCCTGATCGTATTGGATAACGTAATATATATAACGATATTAACAATTTATTAAATTTCGGAAACGCAATCTTTTTGCTATATTTTTCTAACATTCGATATAATTAATTACACAATATCTGTAATAGAATATAAATACTGTAAATACTATGATACAATCATAATATTCAATTTTAAATTGTAAATCTATGTAGTCTCTAATAATTGGTCAATCAAACGTTAGATAATCGATCAATCTCGTTTGAAATTCTAGATCATCCTCACCTCCTTGCGGGAAATTGATCTATTTCTTCCGAGACAAACAGAAACACTAGATGAAATTAACTGCACAATAAAAAAATAACACACACTAACATAACACTACACGATACAACGATATTCACGGTGATGATATTACAAGACTGTTACAAACGACGCAAACATAATCGCATAACCACGTTTTCAAATGCAATCAATCATTCTCCAGATCATCTCCTTTGAAATTCATTAAAGTCTCCGTCTCAGAGTCTCAAAGAATCCTCGTGCCCCTCCCGGAAGACACAAAATTTCTCAGCCATGATCTTCCGCAAACACGGCGCAAAAGTCTCCAGTCTACAATAGCGCGCTAAATTATTCCTTTGCTCTCCGACGGGTTTAACATCGAATAAAAGAGCCCACGCGGCAAGTTGTCTCGAGGCTTTTAATGATCCTCCGCGAAAATATCCTTTAATCGCGCGCGCGATTCTAAAAGAGAAGGGAGGGAGGGAGAAGAAGCTCCTTCCTTCCCGGGGGCAAAGAAAAGGGCAAGCTTTTAGTCAGGGGGGGGGCGATAAGCTCATTAGAGTGGGACCGTTAAGCGCATTATCAGTACGCTGGAAATGTTTTCGATGAGACTTGTATCGCGCTCTGCCGCCCCTAATTAACCGTGGATCCGCGTTTAATCTTCGTTCCTCCGTGAAATCGCGTTTCCACGCTCGCGACTCGTGACACCGGAAACGGCCAGGATCCTCCTCCTCCTCCTCCTCCTCCTCCTCCTTCTCCTTCGTGTACATTCAACAACGCGAAAATCCGTGGATTCCTCGAGCGTGAGAAGCATATCGCGACGATACGGTGTATACTATTGCTAACCATAAGTTTTCTACGAACTTCTGTTGTTACAGAAGATTATTCGACAACCACACCACCGGCGATATTACTGACGTGCTTTGGGAAACGCAAT
The DNA here is from genome assembly GCF_011392965.1 of Frieseomelitta varia. NCBI lineage: Eukaryota > Metazoa > Arthropoda > Insecta > Hymenoptera > Apidae > Frieseomelitta > Frieseomelitta varia. The sequence continues at coordinate 155,697 of NW_025110571.1, forward strand.
TGTTGAGATTATTGAGAAACATTATTGCACATATGTGATACATTTTGATAATCGTGCATAATCGTTAAGATAATTAATTAATTAAAACTGAAATGATTATGAATGTATATAGAAACGATTATTCCTGAAATGAATTGTGTAAAGTAAAGGAAACAAACAGAATAATTGATCGAAGTAGTAAGATGGAAATAAATAAATGGAATGAAACATGGGGATAAGAAACAATGATAAATAACGAAGTGAAACAATTATAATAAAATGATTAAGTATCCTCCGTTGGAACTTGATTTAATAACCATCAATCGCGATCAAATGGAAAAAGTTTCAACCGGTTAAAGGCCAACCGGCAGCATCGACGCGACACCTCACTCGCAATTTATTCTTTCCGATCGATTTACAGCATTGAAATTCCTTCTTTGACACTCTGACAATGAAGGAAGTGAACTCCGAGAGAATTCGTTTCAAGTTTCCATTCCCATTAATATTCGTTCCATTCGACTGGAACAGTCAAATTCCAAGAGTAATAACAAATTCAAATATCAGAGAGAAAGATATTGTCTGTATGATTGTATGTTACTGCTCTGTCGATTATTATTCTATTTATTCTATTTTATCCATCACGATATTATTAAATGTCTACGTCATTTCGAGTTAATAATTTACCAATGAGTGCTAAAAAGGAATGAATTTTTGTCCACATTTAAATTTATTAAATTAATATATCGTTTCGTATTTAATTTATTACATTAAATACATTAAAATATAATACTTTATCAAAGTTTTAAAGTTTTTAACTTCAATTAAAATTTATTATATTAAATATACTAAATATAATATAGTATATTATAAATTTATTATATTAAATATACTAAATATATATATAGTATATTATAAATTTATTATATTAAATATACTAAATATATATTTAGTATATTATATTTAATATAATATAATATAGTATAATATATTTTAAATATAGTATATTTTATAATATAATATAATATAATATATTATAAATATATATTTTTATATAAAAATAAAATTAAATATACTAAATATAAATATATATTAAATATACTAAATATTTAATATAGAAAAAATATATTAAATACGTCAATTGTGTTTAAATAGATTCTGCAATTTGAAAAATTCGTAAGCTACGAAAAGATTGATCGCTCTGTCCATTGACGGATTATCGGTTATTAAGGGCAAGAGTTCACGAAGAGTAAACGCGATCGTGGAAATCTTATTAAGAAAGGCATTCATCGACTGACGGAACGTCAGCAACGTTTTATCGCGTCGAGAGCGTGAATATTAATCTGACGTTTCTCGAAACGAGTAGCGAAATGTGTGCAACGTTGATATAATCCCGTTTCAACGATATTCTTATCGCCTCGTTTTCCAATAGCAATCCATTTCCCATTAATTTATGTATCAGTCAATTCAATTTAATTAAATAATAAACAATAAGTAATAAGATTTTTATAATTGATGTTAGTAATGACAAATAATAATTATCTTGTAATTTAATCTGATAAATGTAGCATGTTTACAATATTTATTATATTATGAATATATTAGTATATTTATAATATTTAACATAGTATATTATAGTATACTATATTATAATATTATACTATAGTATTAATAATATATTTATAATAATATTTAACATAGTACATTTATTATATATTTATCATATGTTTACATATCAAATTATTAAATTAAGTAAGTATATTTTAACATATATTCATTATACATATTTAAATATTAATATGTATCATATTATATTCCCAATTTACACTTTTATTTACTACATTTATTATAATTAATATACTTCAGTCTCACAACTCTCAACAAAATAAAAACTTTGGAATTAGTGAAATCCCAAGCGGGATTTCTCTACAGGAAAACGTAGAGAAACCAAGTTGCTCATAAATTGCCAGTATATTTTTCTTTTTCTCTTTTGGCCAAACAAAAGATCTTAAGGGGGCGTGAACCGAATGTACGATGGTGATATGTAAAGTGACACAGTGTTTACAGTCACGTAGAGCGAGTACCATTTACCACCTGTCACGACTGCTAGATAGTTACGCTCACTGTCCGTTTCAACGTTATCGCGAGAACTTGCTGGCCAGTGCTTAGAATTACAAGTAAACGCCCTTTGCACTTTCATGATTTATTTCCTTACTCTTGCGAACGTGATACTAAGGATAACATAGTACACTATTTGTTTCATATTCAACAATTTCAATTGGAGCAAATTATATACACAAAAGACTGCCAACTATCAATGATTTGAAATTTAGCTAGCCCAGTTTGCAGATTTCAATTTAAGGAAGGAAAGGAGCTTTGCTTTGTATAATGAATGTAATATAACAGTTGATATGTATAAAACTTTTCATGAACAGCTATATAATTGTATAGTAACTGTAATATTGTATATAATAACTTCCATAAACAATTATGTAATTGTATAATAATTGTACGTACAATTGTATAACTGTATAATGACTGCAACGTAAAAACTTTCAAGAACAGTTGTATAATTATGTAATAACTGTAATACTATGCTGTATATAATAAACTTCCATGAGCAATTATGTAATTGTACAATAACTGTAATTTAGTACCCTATATAATAACTGTATAATCTTCAATAACAATTGTATATAATCTATACAATTATATAACAGTCTATATAACAACTGTATAATCTTTAATAACCACTCTATAATTGTATAATAACCACATTCTATAATAACTCTGATGAACAACTGTGTAATTAAATGAGTATACATAAAACTGCATAATTAAATAATAACTGTGACACTTTGTATAATAACTTCCATAAACAATTAATAATTGTACGTGTAATTGTATAGTAATTGCAACATAATACTGTATATGACAACTTTTATGAATATGTGTAGAATTGTATTACTGTGTATTGTATAACTATAACATAATACTGTTTATAAATGTAATAACTTCCGTGAAAAATTATATGATTGTGTAATAACTGTACACAACGTACAACTGTATGATAATTGCAATATAATAACTTTCAAGAATAACTGTGTAATTGCATAATTGTACAATATTATACGATATTCCATAATATTTCACTTTCTACTTTCACAAACAATTGTAGAATTATATAATAACTATACATGGAACTGTATAATCACAATATTCTATGATATTCCATAATATTCCACTTTCTACTTTCACAAAAAATTGTAGAATTATATAATAATTATACATGGAACTGTATAACTGAACAATAACTGTGACACTTTACTGTATGTAATAACTTCCATAGACAACTATATAATTATACTGTTGATTTTTCTAATAACTTTCATGAGCAACTGTACAATAATCACTGTATATAAAACCATATAATTGAATACTAATTCTAACATGATACTATTACATAATAATTTCCATCCATGTTTTATTATACAATACAATTACACAATTTAATAATTTTATTATCATACATTACACAATTGCAATATATACAACATAAAAACTTCCATAAAAATTACATAATTATATAAGCTCTAAATAAAATTGTAAAATGATTGCAGTAACATACGTACATACATGTTCAGTTCACTCGTGGATCATCCCCAAAATCTCTCAGGCTCACGTTCTTTCATTGAACAATATATAGTCAAACAATTACCGAATCCTCGAGTAGATTTATTTCACTCAACCGACAAGTAACACCAACGAAGAGATCCAAGGCCGGTTATTATCTCGCCGTGGAGAACGGAATGCAGGGGGATGGAGGAGAGGGGGGGCCAGATAAATCGTGCACCGTCCGGGCATCAACTATTCTTAAATGGTTAAACGGAATTCGTTTTATGATTCAACGGGTGCCATAAAGTCGACGAAAATTCACGGTCTGCCGAGGAATTTCGCGAGACGCGGGCCACGATCCCCCTCCTCACACTCGTCTTGGGAACCAGGGCGATTTCCTCCCGACCGTAGTTCGCTCGTAAACCGAAAAACGCCGCCAACCGTCCCCCGTGTTTTCCAATAAGTCCGACGTTTATGAGACGACGTTCACCACGATCGAATTCTCGGCCGAGGAATTGAAAACCACGACGCGGCGTGTCACGAACGAAAATAATAATTCCTCGTTGGCGAATTACGGTGAAATTACGACCGATTTTCGCACTTTGTTCGAGAGAATTGCAAGAGCGCGACGCCGTTCGGTACCGGTTACGAAGAACTGACGTCACGGTCACGTGTCTTGTCGACGCAGGGTGCGCGCAGTGTTCCGGTCAATTAGGCGGGAGATTCAACATTTGAAATTCCAGCGTCCTTTGCGCAAAGTATTTACAGAGATTGTTTTCAACGTTAATCGATTAATTTGGCTTGCGTTGATTAATTGATTAATTGATAACGATTCTTTATCTTCATATTGATTGAAGTATTAATTACAGTATTGTTATCTTTTTATTATAGGTTACGTATTGTAGCTTACGTATTATAGGTTATTTATTATTAACTGACTTTATGTGTAATATGTATAATAGTTATATACAATATATATTTATCAAAATGAACTTGATCATTATCATTATTATTATTATTATTTGATATAAATATTTGTCTCATTGATTAATTTGAGATAGTTAGTGTCTTCATATTAATTGAAATATTGTTCAAAATATAATTTAACTAATTTTACAAGTACACTTACAATGCATTTCAATTATAAAACTACCTTCTTCAGTATTGTTCAATATCTAACTTCAGTAATAGTATTATTGGATGTTCAATCACTTTAATTATTATTTCAAATACATTTAATTTGAAGCATAGGGCTGATTAGAAGATTTAACATGTCAAAATTCAATCCTTATTTCTGCACAGGATGATCAAATTTAGTATTTACTTTAACGATCACATTAATCACACATTCAATATTTAATATAAAAAAGATGAATTTTCAAATGATATTTTGCTTCAATTAATTATTTTATCTAGTATATATTTTTTATCTGAAAGGTATTCAAGACTGATGTCAAGTACAATTCTGAACTCTGTATAAAGTGATCAAAGTTGTACAACACATTACAAGCATTGTCTATTATATATTATACATTAGAATTCACTTTAATGAATATTCAATATAATATTTACAATAAAATACTAAAACGTGGATTTTCATGCATTGTATCTTACATTACATGCATTGTATATTATATATTATACATTAGACTTTACTTTAATGAATATTCAATATAATATTTACAATAAAATACTAAAAAAGTGGATTTTCAAGTAGCATCATCTCGCTTCAATAAAATTTTAATTATTGTTTCCAATTATTTTTACTTGAAATAGCAAACGTGCCCATAAATTTGGTTCTTTCTGTACGCGAACCACTTTCATCTACTTAATCTCATTAACGCCAGCAGTATAAGCTTCTCGAACACCCTATGCGATACTCGTTCGTGTATCGTTCGACGATTTATCTTTCACGGCGAAAATTTACTGGAAATCTTTTTATTACTTGGCTCTACGGAGCCCGTGATCCGGCAATTCCTCTCCTATCGACTGACGCGTGCACGCTGCACGAAATTTTTCTCCATTAATTTCTTCCCCGTTCGAGCCGACTTTTCGGAACTTGGCTTAGATGGAAAAACCACGTCCTCGCCGAGAAACTTTCACTGCGAGTCGACGAATTCTTTCTGAAAACACTTATCCAATGATTGTATCCGAATGAAGGAAACGAGAGCGAGGAAGAAGTTACTCCTCCGACAGATTATTCCGTCCCCTGCGAATGGATCGTTGGATGTCTGATTGCTCGACTTCTCGACATCTGGTTACTTTTCTTTCTCGTCCTTTTGTAACAAGGCTTGGAACAGGAGGAATTAAAGGCGAGATTGCGAGGAACGAACGAGTCAAAGAACAAGTAATTCTCTTGATAATTGTTGCGATTGTTCAGAACGAACGGAGTTCTTTACGTCAGGGGAGAGCGATGAAATAAGATAGCCGGTGTAGAATCAGAAATCACTCTGCGAATTTGTGTATTCAGTTTAAAACTCTTCCATGTTGAATATTCTTTCAATCCTCTTTTATATTTCAAGTATTTTCAATTAAATCTTTTTTTTATTTTTTTTTTAGTTCTTCCAATACAAAAATCTAAAATTCAACATACATTGCGAGTCGCAGAAATATTCGAATCATTACAATAGGTTTGAGTGAGAAATACTCTATCATACGATCCCGAGTACATTTCAAATAAAAAATAATGTTCCAGTAGTTTGAAAATTAATTGTTCATAATTTTCATTAAATACTAAACGTAGTGATTATATTATATAATATATAATATATATTATATAATTGTATTATATATTGTCACAGTAAATACTAACATAACAAGTTTGAAAAGTAATTGAAAATAATAGTATTAAGTAATTAAAAATAACAGTATTAAAACAGTTTTATTGAAATTAGATATTATTTGACAGTGGTGCGTGAAAATATTTGTTTGAAATTTATCAATCGAAATAACAGACTATGGCTGTATATTTGAAAATTAAAATATTAAATAACACTTCAATCAATATGAATATAATTACCTCGAATGAACCAACGAAGTATTTATTTCAAGTTCAAAAAATATAATTGAAAGATATAGTTGGCAATATAGTTGGCAAAGATGATAAAGATAATTAAAATATATTCGTTAGAATCAACTAAATATTTAAAAGAATATTTCAATCAATATACAAGATCGACCAGTGCCTGAACTACTAAATAATCCTTTTTATATTTTTGTCTTTTATTCCAAATACTTTTCAACTTTCTTATGCTTTTCTACTTTTTCACTTTCACACCCTGTGTACGACGTTTATCGTGGAAGAAAGATTCGCTCCTTCGATCAATAGCCTAATTACTCGAGCAGATGCTTCCTTTATTCTTCCACCACCGATTCGATGGAGGAAGAGTTCCACGGAGCTGTGAAAGGATGGCCGGTAAATTTTCCAAGGAGGAAATAAATCGTTCGTGGAAGCAGTATCTGGTAAATTTCTGACCAGGCGTGTAAGTCTTAGCGAAGAGAGAGAGAGAGAGAGAGAGAGAGAGAGAGAGAGAGAGAGAGAGAGAGAGGAAAAAAAAGGAAAATATACGTGCAAGTTTGCTGGAAAAGTTGGAGAAGAAAGTATGTAGTACTATCGTTGAATCGATACGTTCGTACAGAAATTTCCAAGCGATGTACAATGTACATACATACGTTACGAGAAATGAGACAATTTGAGACAAGTTGCGCAGTTTCTGCTGTGATTCCGTCTTTCGTTGTGATTCGATTAAACTTCTGTTTTTACAAACAAGACGTTAACTGGTAGCCGTGTTTAATTTAATCGTGCCTTCAACTTAAATTCAATTTACGGGTAATTATTTTACAATACGTTACATATCGTAATATAATACAATATGTGTGATGTGTATTAAGATAATGTACTATATGTATATTAGAATGTGTGATATATTATATGTATAATTTTATGATACTGTTGGATTCTGTGTAATGGAGTCAACAGGCTTACAATTTAGAAGAGTTTATTCCCTTACAGTCGTGGTCGTGTATGAAATATAATGATATAGAATGATTTAGATAATGTTTGATGCTTTTAATGATATAGAGTATCTCTATAATGATTTAGAATGTTTTATGCTCTTAATGATATAGAGTGTCTCTATAATGATTTAGAATGTTTTATGCTCTTAATGATATAGAGTGTCTCTATAATGATTTAGAATGTTTTATGCTCTTAATGATATAGAGTGTCTCTATAATGATTTAGAATGTTTTATGCTCTTAATGATATAGAGTGTCTCTATAATGATTTAGAATGTTTTATGCTCTTAATGATATAGAGTGTCTCTATAATGATTTAGAATGTTTTATGCTCTTAATGATATAGAGTGTCTCTATAATGATTTAGAATGTTTTATGCTCTTAATGATGTAGAGTGTCTCTATAATGATTTAGAATGTTTTATGCTCTTAATGATGTAGAGTGTCTCTATAATGATTTAGAATGTTTTATGCTCTTAATGATGTAGAGTGTCTCTATAATGATTTAGAATGTTTTATGCTCTTAATGATGTAGAGTGTCTCTATAATGATTTAGAATGTTTTATGCTCTTAATGATGTAGAGTGTCTCTATAATGATTTAGAATGTTTTATGCTCTTAATGATGTAGAGTGTCTCTATAATGATTTAGAATGTTTTATGCTCTTAATGATGTAGAGTGTCTCTATAATGATTTAGAATGTTTTATGCTCTTAATGATGTAGAGTGTCTCTATAATGATTTAGAATGTTTTATGCTCTTAATGATGTAGAGTGTCTCTATAATGATTTAGAATGTTTTATGCTCTTAATGATATAAAATGTCTCTATAATGATTTAGAATGTCTCTAAAGCATGTCCTTATATATATTTGGTTATCATCGTCAAGTGGAAGGGAAAGGAGCATAGATGACCAACTACTGGATCTTGCCCTTATAACTAACTATTCACAGTCCACTTTTATGTGGACTGTTGCTAGCTCATTGTCACTATTTGCATAGATTCAATATTGTCCAGATTTCAACAATACGATAAGAAAGAACTTTATAGTGAAACTAAGTTTATGTTAAATTTCGTAGGCTAACGACTGACACATGACATGTGATTCAATTGAAAGAAGTCAAGGTATCTCGTAAAGATCTCTGAAAAACCATAAAATTATAAAAAAAAGGCTATTACTATAGTATTGCAACTTTTGTTAACAAAGTTCTTCCGTATTTTCGAAAACTACTATACCAATTTTTGTCCTGCTTCCAAAATTCACGAATCACTTCTCTAGCAATTTGCAAGTGAAAATAACAGGTCTGACAAGTGAATCTACAGAGAGAAAGAGAGAGAGAGAGAAAGGGAGAAAGGGAGGCTGGATCCAAGTGGAGTAATATTCTCATTCTCAGCGAGGGAGAGTGCTCTCAAGGCCGGCGAACTGCCGACAAACAAGAACGTCTGGAACGATCATGGGAAGATGTAGAGGCGTAACAACCGTGAATCTACGGTTCGACGTCGTCCAGCCATGACAGACAATTGCCGGCCATCAACGAAATTGCCCAGAGATTGCTAGATAAGTGTCTTCACCGCCTTATCGAGTCAAGACGTCGATTATCTCGACGCAGCTGTCTGTTAATGCCTCGTTAAATTTCTCCCTCGTTTTGTTTCGACTAATGTCCACTCTGGTGGACGAATATTCAAAAATGCGTAACGTAGGTAGGTGGGAAAAGTATAGTTTAATATAGTCTTACAAATTTTGTTGAAGGTGGATCTCTTTGCAATTGTTGGAGGATTTGTAGTGTATCAATTGAATTTTTAATCGTTGCTCAATTTAATTTAATACAGATCTTTCGTTTGAATTTGTATTCTTGTTCTTTTGAAATCTCCACGAAATGGAAATCTATTTCTTCTGTTTGTTATATGCAACAAATACTCTAGTTTGGTTATTTTATATACAATATTTATATATCGAATGTGTTCTTTGCACTTTGGTATCTTTAAATTCCCCACGAGTGCATAAAATTATTAATAATTATTATTATTGGGCCGTTAATGCGACTATTCGTACGAGCTTTGTTTAGGGGTGGTTCAGTGATGAATGAACTTAGAGATAGATGACGAATTTTTACAATTTTTTCATCTATTGTTATTAAATTTAATATTTAATAGTATTATAAATATTTTTTATATTTTATATTTTTATTTTTCAATATTTAATAATATTATAAATTTAATAAATATTTTATCAAATTTTCGAAATTAACTCCCAGAAAAGCTTTAATACGTTTCGGATAAAGTGGATTCAATTGGATATACGAGTTTTAATCCCTTCTATTGCGATCTGTTTTTCAATCGTCCAAGATAAACATCAGTTAATAATTAATTTAATTTGTAATGCACTACAAATTAAATTAATACAGTATGTGTACTAATGTAATTAAATAATTAAATATTTTGCTTAATAATAATGTATAATAATATAATAAAATGTACAATATATACAACAACACAGTCTCCAATTAAAGAATTTGCTTCTTCTTTCAAATCTAAATCAGAACCTTTTGCACGACCGTGACTCGATTTTCGCGACACGAGAATTCAATTCTCGTTTTCACTCCTGAAATCAAAACTCCCAAATGGAAAATCCGATCTCTCACGTTCATCTCTCGCAAACGAAGGCTCGTCCATCCCCTTTGTGCTTTCACACAATCGACTCAAATTTGTCCAACAAAAGATTCAAAAAAATTTCGGACGAAAGATCAATCTCTCGCGCGTCGATTGCAAATGGAAAATTCGTTTGTTATTCGTTGTTTGATGTAACAGGGGAGGAGGGATGAAAAGGAGAAGACGCCGAGTCGAGCAGCGAACATCGGTTGCCTGATAACGCATTAACGCTGATAATCATGCCCCTGTTGTAGCCAGCTGACGTCGCCATTATCGGACGTCATTAGGGCGCATAACGGCGTACCGAAATTCTCAGCCTAAATTCCCAGCTGGCACGCGACCCATTCCACGATAAGCATCTCGCCTCGTTAATCCTTATACCTAGCTTCCTAGTGATTTTTCACTGGGGCAAAATTTCAACTCTCTCTCTCTCTCTCTCTCTCTCTCTCTCTCTCTCTCTCTCTCTCTCTCTCTCTCTCTCTCTCTCTCTCTCTCTCTCTC
>NW_025110571.1:167473-185167 GCF_011392965.1 Frieseomelitta varia
TATATTGTATTGTATTATAATTATATTGTATTATATTGTATTGTATTATAATTATATTGTATTATATTGTATTGTATTATATTGTATTGTATTATAATTATATATAATTATAATTATATTGTATTATATTATATTATTTTACATTATATTACATCATATTAATATAATTTAATATAATACAATATAATATAATTATAATTGTATTATATTATACTGTATGTATAATTGTATTATATTATCTGTATGTGTAATGTATGTATACATGCATACACACGTGAAAGTACAATATATATAATATTGTTTATGTTATTACGTATTATATACATGTATACGTGTATATTATTATATATATGCATGCAATATATACGTGCAAGTATATATGTATATAGTATACATTTTATTTTCCTTGTATTATTATATGTACACTATATTAGTGTACAAATGTGTGTAATTTTGTATTACACATTATAGATACATTACATGTGATGTACGTACAACTTTCTATATTGATTATTCTCTCTGTCCCAAAATAAGTGTTCCATAAACAAAAACGTATATATATATGTATATACTTTCGAGTAAACAAACGAAATCTCCATGCAGATTCAAATTCAAATCCTCTAGCAATGCTCTGATATAAAATTCACTCGTGTTCCACAGCAATTCTCACTAGCAACACACACACACACACACACACACACACACACACACACACACACACACACACACACATGCATATATACATAAAGCGAAAAACAAAATAAACGAAGGTTTCCCAAGCTAACACCATTTCCAGAGGAATGGAAATAGTCGAACACCGCGAGCGAAGAACACCGCGAGATCTCGTTTCACTTTTAGGTCCCGGGGCTTTGTCCCTCGCGAACCGCAACCTCCTGGGGATTTCACAGGGAAATCGAACAGTTCCCGCAACGATTCCCGTTCGTGTCTGATCGCTTCCATCAACAAAGGATAATGTCTGCGGATGTCTCGCGTCGAATTCAGTCAAGAATTTTCCACCTCAGGGTCGGAGAGTGAATTTTCCACGGAGAAAACAATTTTTCATGGGGGATGTGAGGGGATCTAGAATGAGAGAGAGAGAGAGAGAGAGAGGAGAATGCTGGAAAGAACGCGAGTGACTTGCTAATTACAGGTCTTCTGCTGGTGTTATTACTATCGTTAATTATTTTCTTCGCGAGATACTGAAGGTGAAATTTTTAAAAAATTATTAAAATTCTCCGTGCAATTAATTGTCAAAATTATTATTACATAAAATCTTTTGTAATTCTGCATTCTGCTGGAAAATAAAAATAGTATATTTTCGCTTTTCTATGCATGAGTGATCTAAGAACAAGTTGAATTAGAACCAAGAATCGTTAGTAAATTAAAATGGAATGGTAACTTCTCTCTTCCTCCCGAAGAATTTGATGTTCGAGGAGTCTTCAATTAATTTTACAATACTTCACAGTATGTTTGTTACATAAATATAGAGAAAGAGAGAGAGAGAGAGAGAGAGAGAGAGAGAGAGAGAGAGAGAATGAAATATTGCAAAGAACATCATTGAATTTAATTGGAATATTAATTAATTCTTCTTTCGTCAATTTTACACTTTTTCTCATAAAAGTATCATTTCACAGTTTTTTCTCACAAAATATTCAAATATTGAAATTGAATATTAAATTAATCGAAATTCTGAAATTGATGGCTCAGTTGCTAAATAAAACTCACGATTAAATTGCGTCCAATTTTATTGGAAAACTTCCTGAAAGGATTTTCTCAAATTAATTGTCACAATAAAAATTATAAAACCGATCATCGTATTATTAAATAAAATTTATCATTAACTGAATTTACTGAAATAACAAACTTTCATTAAATTAATCGAAGCAAAATGACAAAATTGATTACCAAATTGATAAAGAAGAACAATTAGAATTAATAAAACTGGCGACTACATTATTAAATGAAACTGACGATTTTAAACAAAGGTTGGTATCTCTATTATACTAAAAAATCACCAGTTCCTTCGACATTGAATGACACTGAAATGACGCAAGGTTTTATTTGCTTTTATTTCTCGAAAAATCATTTAAATATTTTCAAAAATATATTATTCCACGTCCTTCTCACAAACTATCTATTTGAAACTGATAATTTTGACCACTCTGATGGTTCTAGTGTTAAATCTTTGGTGTTTTAGTACAAATTGAATATTATTAAGATATACTGAATATTATTATATCATTATAAATTGAATATTAGTATATTATTATATACTGAATATTATTGAGTATCATTATATTATTATATATTGAATATTAGGATATTATTATACACTGAATATTATTGAATATTATTATATTACTATATATTGAATATCATTGAATATTAGTATATTATTATATACTAAATATTATTGAGTATCATTATATTATTATATATTGAATATTATTGAATATTAATATATGATTATACGCTGAATATTATTGAATATTACTGAATATTAGTATATTATATACTGAATATTATTGAGTATCATTATATTACTATATATTGAATATTATTGAATATTAGTATATTATTATATACTAAATATTATTGAGTATCATTATATTATTATATATTGAATATTATTGAATATTAATATATTATTATACGCTGAATATTATTGAATATTACTGAATATTAGTATATTATATACTGAATATCATTGAGTATCATTATATTATTATATATTGAATATTATTGAATATTAATATATTATTATACACTGAATATTATTGAATATTACTGAATATTAGTATATTATATACTGAATATTATTGAGTATCATTATATTATTATATATTGAATATTATTGAATATTAATATATTATTATACACTGAATATTATTGAATATTATTATATTATTATATATTGAATATTATTGAATATTAGTATATTATTATATACTGAATATTATTGAATATCATTATATTATTATATATTGAATATTATTATGTCATTATAAATTGAATATTATTAAGATATTATTGAGAAATTTGTAGCTGTTGCTTCGGTTATGCTCGTCGTACGCAGATACACACGTTGATACACCGCGATTGGAAATAGTCGAGTGGTTCGCGAGGGAAACCAGTCGACTAGGATTCCGTTCACGTGAAACTTGTTGCGCCGGCTAAGTGAAGGCAAAATAATTGCCCGTTGCGTGTCACGTACGATAATATCTGCCCCCCTCCTCTCCCTATTTTTCCGCTCTGTTCCGTGTTTCATCCCCTTCTAACAGGGTCCCTGGAAAATACGCTGCTCTCTGATAATCGAGTCGTTTCTCCCTCTTTCTCTCTCTCTCTTTTGCTTTCACGCTCTCTGTGTATATAACTGATTTCCCAATCAACTCGACGACATTTTCCTTCTCTTTCTTCTTCTTCTTCTTCTTCTTTTTTTATTTTCTCTTTTTTTTTTTTTTTTTATCGTTGAATCTCAACACTTTGTACAATATATTCTTAGACAGATATTTTCACGGAACAACTGAGTAAATTGAGACGATTCGCGAAAGATCGGAGCAGAGTTTGGGTTTTTTTTTTCTCTCTTTCTCGTTATACCTGACGCAGTTATAATTAACACAATGCACTGTGCTGCATTATAATTAATTTACTCTTTGGTTACAGCGCAGCGTGCTTTTGGACAGATTTTCACTTTTGCACAGCGTGGAGAACTGCGGAGTGTTTAATTTAGCTTAATAATAAAAGATTTCTTTCTCTACGTTTCACTGGAAAGATTTCATACAGCGTTTTTGAAGAATTTTCATCTTTTCTCGGTTGCATTAATTTTTTTTACAGTCTGATTTACTTGAGAGTGGATTTTCACTGGTTTTTCTCACTCACTGTGTATTATTAATCATCATTGTTTAACGTTTCGTACATAATTGAATACATGACACATTAGTGGGAGGCAACAGTGTCTCACGAAACTGTTCGAACACTTGTCATAAAAGAATTATTATACGCAATATAACAATTTGTAAAAATGTTCGTGAATGATTCAACACGACGTCGATCGATTTCTATTGTAACGTAATGCATAATTGACAATTGCAATTATAATTTGTAATTGATTCACATCGTAGCAATATCATGATTAATTTATATTGCAGCAGTATCAAGATATTACATTAAAACGGTATTGCAATGTGAATATTGCGATACATGAAGTAAATACAAGATACATATTGTAATAACATATACAATATGTATGCAAGCGTAAAACATACAATTATAGATTTAATAGTTGTAAGAAATTTAAACAATAATTTAATAGTTTAATTTAGAAACATTTAATATTATATTTAAAGTTTAATTTAAATTCCATCAACATACTCGCACATGTTCAATGAATGTTAATAAAATTTTAAAACGTTTCGTACATAATTGACATGTAATTCATACGTGATATATTCACGAAATATTCTTCAAAAAACGTTCGAACACTTTCGTAAAGCTATACGTCAAGGCCAATACAGCTGAGCCACCTGGCTTGTCACCATTAATGTTAAAACAGCGTCAGGTCCGTGGGGTCGCTACTCCCCAAGGGCTCGAGGGCACGAATCGGCCCCTGCGGACACCACAGAGGCCTTTCGTCCTGTCGGTCCCCCCCTGCGGGACACGAGAAGGAACAGAAATAGCTACAGTGTCTTTTCTCTGATACAGTAAACACACATAAGCGTTGAAGCTTTAAAAGATAATAGAAGAATAGAAAGATATCGTGCTATATTATCGTGCGATATTTCATGCAATTTTGTATTTTCGAGGTTCTATATATATATAAAAAAAAAAAGAAAAAAATAGAACCTCTGAACCTCTACGTAAAGAAATTTGACAAATATCACCAATAAATCAAAGCAAACAGTCAAGTAAAATACAATTTTTCAGTCTTTTTTAGTCTATTTCAGACAAAATTTGAATCAGCCTGTATGCATACAAATGCACACTTGAGCAATTATTATTAAAGTGTTTATTACATTGTATTATATGTATTGTAATATATGTACAAGTCACTTCCTACTAAAATAAATAAACCTTTTTATTATATATATTTTTTAGATTTTCCTTTTACAGACTAAAGTACAAAAAAAAAAGAAACAGAACAGTCATGCTTGAACTTAAAATTTAATTTAATTTAATTACATTAACAAATTTAATTTAACATCAAGAAAAATGTTGACTTCTCTCTTATATTTGGATGTATTATTAAAACAAATAGGTGGGGAGAAACTTTTGGCCCACTGTATATATATAAAATATTGCATCTATTGTAATATTAAATATTGTGTATCTATTGTATAACATGTAATATTCACAATACTGTAATATATATAACATGTAATATTCACAATACTGTAATATGTATAACATGTAATATTCACAATACTGTAATATGTATAACATGTAATATTCACAATACTGTAATATGTATAACATGTAATATTCACAATACTGTAATATGTATAACATGTAATATTCACAATACTGTAATATGTATAACATGTAATATTCACAATACTGTAATATGTATAACATGTAATATTCACAATACTGTAATATGTATAACACGTAATATTCACAATATTATAATATTTATAACACAGTATACATAATATCGTGTACATGTTGCACGTGTTATACGTTATATTTCAGCTTCCTTTTATTCCATTTTATTTTGCCCTAGTGTATCGTATTATAGCAACGTTTGACTGTCAATTGTTTGGTTGTCAAATTTCTATTCGAAGAACATGGCACGTGTTGAAACTAATGGTAAGCTCGCCGTGTAATTGCGCAGTAAAGCTCCGAGTATTGTTATCTACACGAACATCCAACAGCTTCTCCAATTCCAAATATCCTACAACCCTAACGCTCCTCCTATAGCCGCTTTCACATACATAGCCTGCGAGCGGAACATTAAAAACACAATTCTAGAAAGTGCTCGTTTAATTGTCCTTTGACCTAGACGCTAGTCCCAGTCTCCGAGGAATAAACATTGCATTTCCTTCTCTGTCCTCCTTTCCCTCTCTTTTTTTTTATTTTTCTAAACGCTGAAGCTACTACGCAGTATTTAGACACTTGATTGTTTTCTGCTTAGAAAATTCTTTTCCCTGTTTAATTCCTCGTTCGGAGGAATTACTAGGTACAGGAATAGTCGTGAAGTGATATTGAATATTAAAAATATATTGCAATCAATAAATAATAATAATAATAATAATAATAATAATAATAATAATAATAATAATAATAATAATAATAATAATAATATTATAATAGTAGAAATATAATAATTGTAACATAATTATAATAAAATGGTGTTTCATATTAAAATTATATTAATACATTATAAGTCATATTCAACACTAAAAATATATTGTGTTTATTGTAATTATATGTACTAGTAATTATATGTTAGCTATTATAATATCACAATATTAATAATTACATATTTAATATTAATATTAATAATAATAATAATATTATAATATTAATAATTATTAATCACATTTAATATTAATATTAATAATAATATTATCATAATATTAATAATTATTAATCACATTTAATTACAATATTAATATTAATAATAATAATATCACAATATTAATAATTACATATATTATAATATATATAATTATTCTAATGTATTGTATAATATACAATATTAGTATGTAATTATATGTTAGTTATTATGATATAATTTAGTGCTCAATATATATTGATAATTTAAATATTAACTTAATAATAATTAAATGTTAATTAAATATTGAATTTATAGTGAACATTAATTAAATATTGAATAGTATATTGAACCATATTATAACAATGAAAATAATTTATTAATTGTAATTACACATAATAATATAAATAATTATGCATACCAATATTACTGTAGTCATTACAATATATTCTTAGTATTCAATATAAATTTAACACACTAAATTTCAATATAAATTCAATGCACTAAGTCATACTAAAAATCACACTGAATTTATATTGAAATTTAGTGTGATTTAGTGCGTTAAATTTATATCGAATACTAAGTATATATTGTAATGACTACAGTAATATTGATATGCATAATTATTTATATTATTATGTGTAATTATTGTAATAAATTATCGTATAAATATATATATATATATATATATATATATATAATATTATATTACTAATAGTATTATATATATAATACTATTAATAATATAAATTATATATATAATAATTAATTATATTATATACATATATTTACTATATCGAATATTAAAACCACACTATACAACAATAATAACTGACCAATCGTAATCACGTAAATGCACTGTAACATACATTTCATTTTTTTCAACCAAGTTGTTCTTCAAACAACAGTACAAAGTGTCCATCAATATTTCATGGTTAATGGCTCAGTTATGCTCTTCAAACCCGGTGATTCTTCGTAGTACGTATAGCACAGGTCTCGTTTTCTTCTCCCGTTTCCGGGGCCGAAGTATTTTTCACGCTTGACGGATGGCTGGCACGTGAGCAGCTGGTCAAAGAAACCAGCCAGACCTCCCTCAACCCCAGAGGAGGGGGCGAGGAGAGGAAAAGAACGCGAAACTCGATTAATTATGCAAAACGTGACTCATGGCACGGGCGATCGATACCCGTGGCAAAAGCGTATGCCACTCACATGTTACAATGTTCCGCGATGATGGTCCGCTCGATATCTGTCCGCCGTATCTTCCTACACGATAATATCGATCCGCGGATCGACCTTTAAGCCTCGTACGGATTAGACGAGTCACCTGAATTTTGCGAGACGCCTCAATGCGTACTGTCAATATCACATAATCATCACGTGCATGCATACGTACGTACGTACGTATGTCTGTAGCATTCTTTCATGGATTTGTTCATCGTTTGATTTGACTCTTACCATTTTTTTCTTTTCTTTTCTTTCTTTTTTTTTTTTTTTGATCTACGTGGGTTAGGTTGAACAACTGAATTCTTTTCAAGTTGAATCAGACGAACGCTTGTTCGTGATATTCTTTTGAATTTGCACGAGGTTTCGCGTTCGAAGCATTTGTTTATTAATTCACCCACGTGGTTCAGAACAGACGATTTAATTCATTTGTTGTTTTCCTCATTCATTTTTTGTTTGTTATAGTTCCTTCAAATATTTCGAATTCTCATGTGGATTAGACAGATTATTTGACTCGTAACGTTCTTTTCAATTTGTGCATAGTCTGAATTGATTATTTGACTATTTTCTTTTTTTTTTTTATTTTATATTATTATAATACTACTATAGTTATAATTATAATTATACTATTATACTTATATTATAATTATAATTATGCTATTATACTTATATTATAATTATAATTATGCTATTATACTTATATTATAATTATAATTGTACTAGTATACTTATGTTATAATTATAATTATAATTATACTATTATACTATTATACTATATATAATAGTATATACTATATAATAGTATAATATACTATAATAGTATATATAATAGTATAATTATACTATTATACTATTATAATACTATTATAACTATGCTACTATAATTATATTTTATACTCTTTTGGTTGAGGTTTCGATGATTTTAGATTAAATGATTTAATTCACTTGTAATATTCTTTCGAGTTTACACATGGTTTGAGCTGAACGAGTTATTTAATTCTTACTATTTTCTTCTCACTTTATACATAGTCCGGATTAGACGAGTCAGTTCATTTGCGATATTCTTTCGAATTTCTGCATGGTGTGAATTCGTATTTAATCATTGTACTCGTCAGTGTGATACATTCAAGTCGTTTCTAATATTTCAAATTACTAAATTGCTCAATTACCAATTTATCGAAGTTTCAAATTCATCAGAAAATATATCGGACGATTTTCAGAAAGTCTGAAGACACTTGACTCGATATAAATCTTAACACTCTTTCTAAAATTCTCCAGAAAGAGATTCAATTGAGCACGAGGTTGAACTATTGAAATACATTGAGTATTTAAAACGAAAGGGGGAATTATTTAAAAAAAAATATATATATATATATTTGTATTATCAGTGAATGGCTAAACTTGCCGAAAAATTAGGCTACTAAATGATCTCGAATTATAAAGAATATTAAACATCGACAAACACACGAGATTAATTCGACGCAGGATATAATAAATGTATTTTCAGAAAAGCTTATTTTCTTTTTCTCTCTCTCTCTCTCTCTCTCTCTCTCTCTCTCTCTCTCTCTCTCTCTCTCTCTCTATCGAAAATAAATTCGATCAAAGTAAAGAACGCTGAATATTAATGACACGTGGTTATTAATTCCGTATCAATAACAAAGCTTGACAGAAGACACGTTGCAATACGTTTCCAATATTATACATTAACATCAACGCTGTGATCGATTGTTGTAGGTATTTTATTCGCGCATCAACGGAGGATTTTAATTATTCCGTTTAATTCGCCGCTGTTTATTCTTCTACATCCTCTCCGCGGAGCACATCCGTGTTTCATTCGGTAAATTCCATCGATTTCAATAAAACAAAACCCCTCCGACATTTCAGTGTTTTCATCAACGGGAGAAGCCAATTTGAAGGAAGAAAAGATCACCGGTTCGAGGGAGGGGAAAAAAAGGTTCATTTTCGAATCGAATTTCACCGAGGAATTACGATCAATCGGTAGAAATTGATTATATCGAATTAATATATTTTCTTCCAAATAATATAATATATTTCCTCTCCTGACACACGACCTCTAGAAATTATTAACGAATAAATAACAAGCGAGGCAAGTTAACAAGTCGAATTAGATTATTATAACGTAAGAAATATTTGTCGAACCATCACAAAAGGTTCCTCTTTTTTTTTCAATTAATCTGACTTGTAAACATTGCAACTGAGAGGCATAATTAATAAATTTAGTAGGATGTTGGAGCGAATTATTGCTTGAACTACTGTCAACGAATTGACTTTACTTTCTACTGAAGCAATCGTTTGCTCTTGATTGTTCGAACATTTAGAAATGATTCTAAGTTTTAATAAGAAATTAATGAAATTAATATCAACAGAAATATTAATAGATCTGATAGAGTAGCACGTGTTGAGCTATTAACATGTCTCTTCTCAAGCAGTTCTCTTTCCCCTTTCTTTCCTTTTAATTATTCCGAATTCCAAAACTCACGACTGACAGAAATAAATAAGTTAATAAACTCCTATAGAGTATTAAACTTTTGTCTACTCTATTATTCATTTACTCCATTATCCAATAGAGTGTTAAAAATTTATAAAATTCTAATCCATACCAGATCTTTATCAACTCTGTCACGCTGATATTACGTACGCTTAATACGAGACAAAAATAAACTACTGAAACAAAATCAAAAATCAAAAAAACATCGAAAATTCGCCTTGTTGAAGAAGGAAAAGAAGAAAAAAAATGAAACAGTCATGCAACAAAATTACAACGCTCGTCGAACAATAAGCAGAGACCTTTTGGTTAATTTAAGAACGACCGCGACTCGTTTAAACGTCCAAGAGAAAAAAAAAAGAGAGCGACAGAGAAAGAGAGAGAGAGAGAGAGAGAGAAAGGGGCAACGTTCGAAAACAGGAGTTAAAATTACGTTCGTTCGTTCGCGAGATCGAGAATATCGAGTATTGGAGAGGAGGAGCATCGTTCCGGGAACCGGAAGCCAGGTCAAAGGCGAAGGATTAATCGTTTAACGTCGCTGCGAGCGACTTCCGCGCTTTAGCGCCGTGAGAACCGGCCCGAGAATTTATTGATTGCTTGATTAAAACATGACGGTCGAGGTATGTAGGGTAAGCTGCACACAGCTATCGACCCTCAGACGGTGATTCGTTATCGGTCTGAGCACGGCTGAACCGTGTCGTGAAACGACACGAGCGTGGATAAACACTTTCCTTCGTGCTGCAAGCCTCTTCTGTCCGCGGTTACGAATCCGCGTGAATCCGCGTTCGCCACTACTTCTCCACCCTCTAACGAAGACAAACAACTCGTGACCGACGAATTTTCGACAAACTGGAATTTTCTACGTTGACCACACGAGTGTCAAGTTGTCGTTATCACATCGTGAAGAGTGGGGAAGCTTCGAACGAAATGAACGAAGAATATTCGTTTATATTATTCGAGCGTGTACATCGTCGTACATTTACATGATGTTTATATTTTGTCCGATATATTTCTATAATTTAATATAAAGATATATTAAATTGCATAAATATATAAATATATAATAAAAAAATTATATAAAGTATGTAAATTATAATATTAATAATATTATAATAATTGTAAATACATAAATATATATATAATAGAAAAATTATATAAATTATACAAATTATAATATTAATAATATTATAATAATTATAAATATATATTAAAAAATAAATTATATAAATTATAATATTAATAATATTATAATAACTATAAATATATAAATATATATAATAAAAAAATCATATAAATTATGATATTAACATTATAATGATTATAAATATATAAATATATGTTACAAAATAAATTATATAAATTATAATATGAATAATATTATAATAACTATAAATATATAAATATATATTAAAAAATAAATTATACAAATTATAATATTAATAATATTATAATAACTGTAAATATATAAATATATATAATAAAAAAATCATATAAATTATAATATTAATATTATATTAATTATAGAAATATATATTACAAAATAAATTATATAAATTATAATATGAATAATATTATAATAACTATAAACATATAAATATATATTAAAAAATAAATTATATAAATATATAAATATATATTATATATAGAAGTGCGCGAGAACCCGAAATATCCTTTGTACCCGAAAGAGTTGGGATTCAGGAAAGGATTGGTAACAAGAATAAATAATTCGTTATAGCTCACGCCTTCAACTATATCGAAAGGTCGCTGGTCTAGAACCATCATTCGAGCAATTCCTTCTGTTATATCTTTCGGTTTAACGATCTTTCGCGTATCATTTTGTACATGCGACAAATTTTATATCGATTCAGTCTCTTTTCTAGTACATGTACTTTTGTTTGGATATTATACGCTACAAACGGCGTAATAAACCAGTATTTGCATACTTAGTTTTAAATTCATAGTGACAATGTATGCATTCCGCCTTTGTATCAGCTTTTTCCTGAAAATGTTCCCAAACAGAGCTTCTCTTTACCTTCTTCCTTTGCACGATGATATCTTCTGCACTGCTTCCTGCTACCACAACTTTACTCTCACTGTCACTCGACGTTTTCTTTAAAGATTTTCAATCTTTATTAAATTCACACAGATTTTGAAATATACGTCTGAACTGCCCGAATTTCTCAGCGATACTGCTCAACAGCGTACATAATGTCCAAGTACCAAGCACGCAGTCGCACGTTCGTTTACATCAGGTCGCACGATTCTTAGAATCCGTGTTTCCAATAACTTCACTGGCAGAAGAAATTGAACTGTGTATTTACAAATTTTTTGTAAGTTGCTATACAGCATTGTAGAGTAGTTCGGGAAACGGTAGCCTGGTTCTCGAAATTTTCGGAAATCTCGATTTTTTCGGGAAACCCGATTCCTTCGGGAAACCGACTTGTCCTGATCATCGGATTCCCGATATTTTCGGATCCTCGCACACCCCCAAAATTACAGTATCTATTGTTGCGTAAGATTAATGTTTTATAATATATTAAAACTGTAAAATTCAAAAATTTCAACTAAATAAAACATAAAAACACATACTGCACGAATGCCACACCACTGAAATCCAATGACAGAAATGCGGAATCAACGCAAACAAAAACCTGCCTTCTCAAAATGACATACAAAGAGTCTTAAAATATCTCGAAAAGATAAACTACTGCTCACAAATCTAATGACCTCGCTGTTGATGCGACATTAAAGAAAAATAGAAGAAGAAGAAGAAGAAAACACAAAAACTGTAAAACGATGGACTATTGTAATAGAAATAGTGTTTTTGGAAGTATTGACAAAGGCTATTATCTGTTGTGCATCCTTGACTTTACCTTTATCTAACGGTTGAGCAGCAAAAAAGGTCATTATAAGTTGAACCTTCATCGTGTGCACATCGATTAAACGTTCGAAGTGAATTTTTAAATAATATTTCTGAATATTCTAATTGTTTAAACATTATCTAATATTTCTAATGACTTATTTGTAACAATTAAACAATAAATTCTCGTCTGCAATGTTTCTAATGTTGCTATTTCAAATTTTTAACTAATAATTTATAAAAATCTTGAACAATGTACTTAAGAAAAATGACTGTGACTTATTGAATGAAATAATTCATTTCATTGTTTAATCGTTGTATAAAAATTGTGAAAATTATAAAATAGTGTCTAGAAATATTGTAGAAATAAAATAATTTAATTGTATCAAATGAATTATTCAAATTGTAATAAATAATGCATTTCGATGATATTTTTGTATACTATTTAATAAATTAACTATTTATTTATAACAATTCAGGCAGTGATTGAATTTCCAAGCATTACTTCATAGTTTGAACAATTCATTTATAACAATTAAATTATATTATTTACAATAACGGAAAAAATAGTTGTACATAATACATATATTCCTTGCAATTTGAAACAATAAACGAAAATTTTTATATGTTGCGCGATCACTACTAACTCGATCTTTGACTACATAACTTTTCTCAACATCCATTTCTATTTAATACACATCACTGCAGTTATAACTTAGAAATTAATATCATGAAAGTGTAAATTTAGTTGTAGATTAAAAAACTGATAAATTGTTAAATTTGACATTGTGACATATTTATGAAAGTGTCACCTTGCGATAAAAATCGAAAAACTATTGATCACTATAATAGAAAAATTGTTCTCGAAAAACTAAAAAAAAATTATCAACAGTTCCGGGTCGCTGACGATCGAAACATTAGATTAACCTTTAGCGGTACAAAGACTCATTACCAATTGAACTTCCGTTGTGTGCACATCGACCAAAATTTAGGAGTGTGTTTTAAACAATATTTCTGGATATTCTAATTGTTTAAACATTATCTAATATTTCTAATGATTTATTTGTAACATTTAAACAATAAATTCTCGTCTGTAATGTTTCCAATTTTGCTATTTAAAATTTTTCACTAATAATTTATAAGTATCTTGAACAATGTACTTAAGAGAAATGACGTTGACTTATTGAATGAAATGATTAATTTATTTGTTTAATCGTAATATGGAAATTGTGAAAATTATAAGATTATGTCTCGAAATATTGTAGAAATAAAATAATTTAATTATTAAAAATTTAATTGTTTAAAACGAATTATTCAAATTGTAAAATAATGCATTTCGATGATGTTTTTGTATATTATTTAACATATTAATAACTATTCATTTATAGCAATTCAGGCAGTGATTGAACTTCCAAGCATTACTTCATAGTTTGAACAATTCATTTATAATAATTAAATTATATTATTTACAATAACGGAAAAAATAGTTACATAACATATATATTCCTTGCAATTTGAAACAATAAACAAGTGAAAATTTTTATATGTTGCGCGATTACTCTGAAGCGACGGTCACTGCTAACTCGACCTTTGACTACATAATTTTTCTCGACATAAATTTCTATTTAATACACATCACTGCAGTTATAACTTAGAAATTAATATCATGAAAGTGTAAATTTAGTTTTAGCCAGTTATAGATTTAAAAATTGATAAATTATTACATTTGACATTGTAAGACATTTATGAAAGTGTAACCTTGCGATAGAAGTCTAAAAACTATTGATTGGTGTAATAGAAAAATTGTTCTCGAAAACTAAAAAAAAATTATCAACAGTTCCGGGTCGCTGACGATCGAAACATTAGATTAACCTTTAGCGGTACAAAGACTCATTACCAATTGAACTTCCGTTGTGTGTACATCCATCAAAATTTAGGAGTGTGTTTTAAATAATATTTTTGAATATTCTAATCGTTTAAACATTATCTAATATTTCTAATGATTTATTTGTAACAATTAAACAATAAATTTTCGCCTGTAATGTTTCTAATGTTGCTATTTAAAATTTTTGACCAATAATTTATAAAAATCTTGAACAATGTACTTAAGAGAAATGACGTTGACTTATTGAATGAAATGATTAATTTATTTGTTTAATCGTAATATAAAAATTGTGAAAATTTAAAATAGTATCTAGAAATATTGTAGAAGTAATTTAATTGTTTCAAATGAATTATCCAAACTGTAAAATAATGCATTTCGATGATATTTTTGTATATTAACAATTTTAACTATTTACTTGTGACAATTGAATCAGTGACTGAATTCCCAAGCATTCATAGTTTCAATAATTTCATAATAATTATATTATATTATTTACAATAACGGCAAAAATAGTTACATAACATATATATTCCTTGCAACGAGTGAAAATTTTTATGTTGCGCGATTACTCTGAAGCCACGATCACTGCTAACTCGACGTTTGACTACATAACTTTTCCCGACATAAATTTCTATTTAATACACATCACTGCAGTTAGAAATTAATATCATGAAAGTGTAAATTTAGTTGTAGAGTAAAAAATTGATAAATTATTAAATTTGACATTGTGACATATTTATGAGAGTGTAACCTTGCGATAAAAATCGAAAAACAATTGATCAGTATAATAGAAAAATTGTTTCTCGAAAAACTAAAAAAAAATTATCAACAGTTCCGGGTCGCTGACGATCGGAACATTAAATTAACCTTCAGCCGTACGGAGACTCATTACCAACTGAACTTCCGTTGTGTGCACATCGACCAAAATTTAAAAGTGAGTTTTTAAACAATATTTCTGAATATTTTAATTATTTAAACATTATCTAATATTTCTAATGATTTATTTGTAACATTTGAACAACAAATTCTCGTCAGTAATGTTTCCAATGTTGATATTTAAAATTTTTAACTAACAATTTATATTATATTATAATACTTGATCGTGATTATTTGAACTTCAATACGAATTGAATTTCCATGACTTGCATAGTAGTCGTACAAGATATACTCTATTAGTTACCATTCTTTAACAATTACCGTAGTATACGTTATATTTCTGCACATACATTGATAATATTAGTCTAACAATAATATTGCTATTCAGAATTTCTCATTGAATCTATAATTTGGAAAATAATTTAGTCCTTTACTATTAACTAGTGAAACAAGAATATTTCTTCAATACCTTAAATTAGATCGATCAAACAATTATGCCTTCTTTTACGAATACCATTTCTCTTTCTAAAAAATAACTTAAATTCAATACAAGTTGAGACCTGTGTGAGAAATGTATGAAACAGTACTGATTTAGAATACATTGTAATGAGACCCGTGCGTAGTCACCTCCACGTGGTGGGTCTTGGTAACTGATATCGTTTTACAAACATTAAAGTTTAATGTTTGTAAAACGTTATCAAGCTAAGTTATAAAACGGTAAACGATAAACTTTAATGTTTGTGACACGATATCAAGCTAAGAACTACGCAACCTACAGTTCAGTTTAAATCGTGAAAATTTCTGTCCATCCTTTATTTCACGACCAAAACTGAACTGGAGGTAGAATTAGTTGATAAGTAAACTATTGGGCTCCCACCGATGGACGACGCGGGATATCGCAGGGACATCGTGGGATGCGTGCGTCTCAGCTTTAAATGACGTGCGTTTAGCTTTAGTTAATCATACGATAGTTATTATTTGTAAATTCACTGTGAACGCATTCTGTACAAAGACACGTTTATTTAACTGAGGACTAAATTAGGGACACTTCCTCTCTTTTCCTTTTTCGTCCGTTGTTACTATTGATACTGTCATTGCACTAGAGTAAAGATATATCTGTTACTGTCATTGCACTAGAGTAGAGTTACATTTGTTACTATCATTGCACTAGAGTAGAGTTACTTTTGTCACAGTCTTTACACTACAGTAAGGTTACCTTTGTTACTATCATTGCACTAGAGTAGAGTTACTTCTGTCACTGTCTTCACACTACAACAGAGTTACTTTTGTTACTGTCATTGCATTAGAGTAGAGTTACATTTGTTGCTGTCATTGCACTAGAGTACAGTTTCCAACTTTCGTTGTCAGTGTGTCAAATCAGGGAACTGCAGCCTCGTTCGAATCGAACGAGGTGAGGTTCATGTAGTCTAGTCCTTCGTAATCCGACTCCAGTGGTTCTACGGAACCCCACTGTGTCGTTGGGGGTTCAACTAGACTACTTGCCTCTAAGTGCTCGAACCCCGATTTGGTACACTGACAGCGAAAGTTGGAAACTCTACTCTAGTACAATGACAGTAACAAATCGCGGTTTCATTTCGCGTTATATCCCTAGCAAAACGCGATACTGAAGCGTGTCAATAGTTTCGCTTCCCTAATTTCGTTTAAAGTTTAACAAACGTGATCTTTGATACAAAATGCGCTAGTAGGGCTGAGAATTATTGTACTAATTATCGTGTGCATTGTATGATTCTATATATTGTGTGCATAGTATGAATAGTGTGCATAGTATGAATTGTGTGTATAGTATGAATTGTGTGCATAGTATGAATTGTATGAATTGTATGAATTGTATG
>NW_025110571.1:187321-209453 GCF_011392965.1 Frieseomelitta varia
TGTTAACGCGATCGTTATTCGGGAGATAGAGTTCCATAGTTCAATCTCATTTATGCGCTTTAGAGTTAAGATTTAGACTTAAGTTTTGAAATTGAACTATGGGACGTCTGTCTCCTTGTTCGTAACCCCGGGCCAAGTAGAATAAAATCTCGGCATTCATTAAGAATGCCGAGTTGTTTGCATGTAATGGAGGGTGGTTGGGATTAGGGCCCGGGTGGGTCTCGTGCGTAGTCACCTCCTCGTGGTGAGATCTGGTAATTGATATCGTTTTACAAACATTAAAATCTGTAAAACGTTATCAAGCTAAGAACTACGCAACCTACAGTTCAGTTTAGATCGTGAAAATTTCTGTTCATCCTTTATTTCACGACCTAAACTGAACTGGAGGTAGAATTAGTTGATAAGTAAACTATTGGGCTCCCACCGATGGACGACGAGGGATATCGCAGGAACATCGTGGGATGCGTGCGTCTTAGTTTTAAGTTGCGTGCGTTTAGTTTTAGTTAATTATAAGATCATTAATATCTGGGACGACGCGGGATATCGCAGGGACATCGTGGGATGCGTGCGTCTCAGCTTTAAATGACGTGAGTTTAGCTTTAGTTAATCATACGATAGTTATTATTTGTAAATTCACTGTGAACGCATTCTGCACAAAGACACGTTTATTTAACTGGAGACTAAATTAGGGACACTTTCTCTCTTTTCCTTTTTCGTCCGTTATTACTATTGATACTGTCATTGCACTAGAGTAAAGATATATCTGTTACTGTCATTGCACTAGAGTAGAGTTACTTTTGTTACTATCATTGCACTAGAGTAGAGTTACTTTTGTCACTGTCTTCACACTACAATAGAGATACTTTTGTTACTGTCATTGCACTAGAGTATAGTTACTTTTGTCACTGTCTTTACACTACAATAGAGTTACTTTTGTTACTGTCATTGCACTAAAGTAGAGTTACATTTGTTACTGTCATTGCACTAGAGTACAGTTTCCAACTTTTGTTGTCAGTGTGTCAAATCGGGGAACTGCAGCCTCGTTCGAATCGAACGAGGTGAGGTTCATGTAGTCTAGTCCTTCGTAATCCGACTCCAGTGGTTCTACGGAACCCCACTGTGTCGTTGGGGGTTCAACTAGAGTACTTGCCTCTAAGTGCTCGAACCCCGATTTGGTACACTGACAGCGAAAGTTGGAAACTCTACTCTAGTACAATGAGAGTAACAAATCGCGGTTTCATTTCGCGTTATATCCCTAGCAAAACACGATACTGATGCGTGTAAATAGTTTCGTTCACCTAATTTCGTTCAAAGTTCGATAAACGTGTCTTTGATGCAGAATGCGCTGTTAGGGCTGCGAATTATTGTACAATTGTTGTGTAACTGTCATGTTAGATGAGAGTGTGGTCAGTATGAAGGGCTGCGAGTGATTGCGACGTGTTGTATGATTTGCATTCGTGTGTAATGTATGATTGTACGTAATGTATGCAATTTACGCTTGTATGTAATGAATGTAATGTATGATTGTATGTAATGAATGTAATGTATGATTGTATGTAATGTATGGAATGTATGGAATGTATGGAATGTATGATTGTATGGAATGTATGGAATGTATATAATGTATGATTGTATGTAATGTATGTGATGCACGACTCTACGCAATGTATGTAACGTATGATCGTATGTAATGTATGATTGTAACGCGATCGTTGTTCGGGAGACAGAGTTCCATAATTCAATCACATATATGCGCTTTAGAGTTAAGATTTAGATTTAAGTTTGAGATTGAACTATGGAGCGTGTGTCTCCTTTGTTCGCAACCCCGGGCCAAGTAGAAGAAAATCTCGGCATTCCTTCAGAATGTCGAGTTGTTTGAATGCAATGGAGGGTGGTTGGGATTAGGGCCCGGGCGGGTCTCGTGCGTAGTCACCTCCTCGTGGTGGGACCTGGTAATTGATATCTTTTTACAAACATTAGAGTTTTACAAAATTTAATGTTTGTAAAACAATATCAAGCTAAGTACTACGCAACCTACAGTTCAATTTAGACCGTGAACATTTCTTTCTTTTCTTTATTTCACGATCTAAACTGAACTGTAGGTACAATTAGTTGATGAGTAAACTATTTGACCCCCCAGCGGGGTACCGTGGGACGACGAGGGTTTATCGCAGGGACATCGTGGGATGCGTGCGTCTTAGCTTTAAGTTGCGTGCGTTTAGTTTTAAGTTGCGTGCGATTAGTTAATTATAAGATAGTTAATATTTGTAAATTCACTGTGAGCGCATTCTGTACAAAGACACGTTTATTTAACTTGAAACGAAATTAGGGGCATCTCCACTCCGCTCTTCTTCCATTCGTTGTTACTATTGTTATTGACATTGCACTAAAGTAGATTTTCCAACTTTCATTATCAGTGCGTCAAGTCGAGGAACTGCAGCCTCGTCCGAAAGGACGAAGTTCGGTTCTTGTAGTTTAGCGTTCTTTGTAATTCGGCTCCAGTGGTTCCGAAGAACCCCATCGCGAGAAATCCGATTTAAATTAACTCGGTTACAAAGGGGGCTGTACTACAAGTATTTTGTGACTTCTCGCGATGAACATGCGTTCACGAGAGTAAAAACGTTTCATTATTCCGAAGTGTACTTTCCATGGAAACTGGTTTTCGATGCATGAATATCGTTCTGACATCTAGGCTATCCCCTTTCGCGGTCATCCTTTCTTCCTTATTTTTCCCGCGACTTTTGTTCCGATCTCGCCGAGATGTTAACGAACTGATAAGGAATACGAGCATTCACTAACTAGGATAGATCCAATATTCAATGCTTTATCGTGTCCTATGCTTTGGAGATCACCTGACTAACATTACCGTGTCACATTCTACCATGTCGATTTAGGCAAGTTTTGCACCGCGACGTTACTAATAGTATGCAAAGTTACCAATGTTACTACATCTTCACCGAAAATTATCTATTGAATTAAAAGTGAACGCTTTCTTACTTGCATAACTATTCTTAAGAGACGATCAACTTAATTTTTGACTGTAATATAATTATTTTCTAAATAAATTAGTGTTATATGTCACAGACTTATAAATTAGAATTTAGTACATGTCAACGGAATTTTATGTTAAAAACTAACCGTAGCAAACGTAGTTTGATTTTGTGAAAAATATAGAAATTACATAGAAATTTCTTCGAGATCGGGACGTGTACCAGAAAATTTCGAGATTCTCCAATTTATCGGGATTCTCGAAAGAATCGGGATTCCCGAAAGAGTTGGGATTCGGAAAAGGATTGGTAACAAGAATAAATAATTCGTTAAAGCCCACGCCTTCAACTATATCGAAAGATCGCAGATCTAGAACCATCATTCGAGCAATTTCTTCTGTTACATCTTTCGGTTTAACGATCTTTCGCGTATCATTTTATACATGCGACAAATTTTGTATCGATTCAGTCTCTTTTCTAGTACATGTACTTTTGTTTGGATATTATACGCTACAAACGGCGTAATAAACCAGTATTTGCATACTTAGTTTTAAATTCATGGTGACAATGTATGCATTCCGCCTTTGTATCATCTTTTTCCTGAAAATGTTCCCAAACAGTGCTCCTCTTTACCTTCTTCCTTTGCACGATGATATCTTCTGCACTGCTTCCTGCTACCACAACTTTACTCTCACTGTCACTCGACGTTTTCTTTAAAGATTTTCAATCTTTATTAAATTCACACAGATTTTGAAATATACGTCTGTGAACTGCCCGAATTTCTCAGCGATACTGCTCAACAGCGTACATAATGTCCAAGTACTAAGCACACAGTCGCACATTCGTTTACATCAAGTCGCACGATTCTTAGAATCCGTGTTTCCAATAATTTCACTGGCAGAAGAAATTGAACTGTGTATTTACATATTTTGTAAGTTGCTGTACAGCATTATAGAGTAGTTCGAGAAACGGTAGTCGGGTTCTCAACTTTTTCGGGAAACCCGATTCCTTCGGGAATCTCGAAATTTTCGAGAACCCGACCCGAACCGACTCGTCCCGATATTTTCGGGTTCTCCCACAATCCTAATTATTTAATATATAAATATATATTAAATTATATTAATATAATTTAATTTGATATAAATTATATATTCGATATAATGTAATATAAATTAATTAACATAATTAATTCTTTTATTAAATATAAATAAGTTAAAATAATATGAAATTACAATTAATAATTCTATTCAACGTATATATATTAAATAATCATATCGAATCCGAGCTAAAATGCCTCGAGTTATAACTAATAATATTAAACTAATTATATTTTAATTAATAAATTAAATAAAATATTTCAATAAAAGAACCATAAAAAATTATGACCAAAATTATGTGGATCAAGAATCACTTTTTATTAAAATAAATCCGTAATTTTTTTGTTAATTTGCAAACTCCTTGGCTCTCCTCTCAATCAACGTTTGAAAGAAATAATAATTTTTAAAGCGCAATGGAAATATCGTGTTTAAATTTTAAATTCATTTTAAAATTAATAAAATTAGTTTTTTCTTGTATTTTGGTGTTTTATTAAAATAGAATAGGTGGGCAGAAACTTTTATATATATATAAAGTGTATCTGGTTATATATTTATAATATTTATAATTCATTTAATATATTTTTATACATTATATACATATATCTATTTATATAATTATTGAATATATTGTAACCATATTATACTCCTTGAATCTCAAGCCTGATATTAAACATTTAAAAAAATAGTTAAAAGACGCTCTGAAATTTTATTATTTACATGATATTAAATTAGCCAACACATCATCATTTTTACTATCTCAGTCCCCCGTTCAATCATTATACGAATTAACGAATTTATTATTGTACGAACTAATTATTATTATTAAATGGACTAATGGACTGTAAATAATGACATTAAGATATATCGAAGGAATATATTATAAACTAAATATGTATATATATAATATAACTTAATATAGTATATATATATAGTATAATATATAGTATACTAAATATACATATTTAATACTATGTATATATATATCAATATACAGGGTATTCGCGTTGTTCTGTTCCTCGGAAACGTCAAACAAGAAGAAAAAAATGGCAGGGGGGGGCAAGGTTGTACGGTCCACCGTGACCAACACGATCAGTATATAAAAATTTCTTCATAACGCTCGCGTAAAGGAAACAACTGCCAATGAAAAATAATACAGAAACAATGTCTCGAGAAGCAGCGAAAATCTGCAGCGTTCGCTCGGAGAGAATTTAACCATTTACAGGCTCTTCTCTTTCCGAGTTTCGCCGAAAGCAACGTAAACTGCGTTTGCTCCGAAGGAGAAAAAAAAGAGAGAAAGAGAGACAAAGTTAAACAACTAGTTGGTCTAGTTCCGATAAGAAATTCGAGCAAGGGAAGAGGCAGAAGAAGAATTTTCTTCTTACTCTTGGAGCAGCTAGTATCGTTACTTTGCTGGCGACGAGAGAATTCGAGAGACAGACAGAGAGAGAGAGAGAGAGAGAGAGAGAGAGAGAAGCGTTGGTTAGATCGGAGTTTGATGATCGATTGGTGGTTGGAACGGGGGATTGCCCGACGCAGACCTCGTCCTCGAGCGTCTTTTCATCGTGTCGAACCTCCAGACCGCAAAGTTTGCTCGCTGTTGCTTGGCCGTGAGCGATTAGTTGCCGAAACTGAATCTCGGTTAACATTCGGGAGAGACTCGTTCAATGTACAATGGTCAGCGGAGGTACTTTGCACGTGGGCTTGTCTCCCAGAAGAATTTGCAATCTCGCCCATCGGATAGAAATAAAATTCCCGGTCTCTCCCCATCGTAATCTCGAGCAATTTTCCGTTACTGCTGTCAAGTTCAAAAATTAAAAAAAATGTGTCATACGCGTAGGTATGGATGTAGATAGAAAACATTCAGAGTGGAGTATTTATCGTAATATTTGGTACAAAGCAAATTTGTTTCGTTTAAAAAAACCGTGTAAAAACACACGCGCATTATTGCAATTATTATTGCAATCAACGAGAACAAAAATCAGATATTTAAGCCTGAGAAAAACGATCGAGAACGACTGATAATCGCGACAAATATTCGTGTCGAATCTTTCATGAATTACTATCAAACGTCAGAGGAGCATAATACCGAGAGCGTGCAACAGCGTGCGAGTATAATACTTTCTATGTCTCCTTATGTATCGACAGAAAGATACTCACAATCAGAATCGAACGCGAGAGAGACAGAGAGTCGTCTCGGTCGTTTTCATCGACTCCATGAATTATTCAAACGCTGGCGCGCAAACACCCTGGAATCCCCAACTTCTGACGAGGCGCGGCCGCTTCCGGAAGAGCCCCGAACCGAACCTGTCCCCTTTTTACAATGACAGATGTCTCCTGACGTCTTGGATCTCGTAAATCCAACGTGTATGAGCTACTAACAGTAAGGGGGGAATACGATACTAACCTAAGGCTCGTAAAAAACGCGATGTAGCGATAAAACGATTGAGGGGAGTTGGCTAGGTAGAGCAACTCGAATTTACGTCGTCGGAATCGTTCATTCTTCCGTGAGAAGAAACGTAAACACTTTAAATCTATGGTTTCTAAAGCCCCCTGAGGAGCAATTTGATTTTTTTTTGCATTTCTGCCTCATTTTTCTTCCTAGTTCCTTTTTTTCTAAAACTTAAATTTAATTTAATTTAACTAAATTTCAAATTTTCTAAAATTTCAAATTTTCTAAACTAATTTCTGCCTTTTTTCGAAATTTAATTGAATTTCTAATCTGTGGTTTCCAACGTGGGGCCCACGAATAGGGGCAATTTGATTTTTTTTTTTGCATTTTTCTCTCATCTTTCTTCCTAGTTCCTTTTTTTCTAAAATTTAAATTTAATTTAATATAACTACATTTCTAATTTTCTAAAATTTCTCTAAAATTTTCAATTTTCTAAACTAATTACTTCCTTTTCTAAAATTTAATTAAATTTCTAATCTGTGGTTTCTTACGTGGGGCCCACGCCCCCTAGGAGCAAATTGATGTTTTTGCATTTTTCTCTCATCTTTCTTCCTAATTTCTTTTTCTTCTAAAATCTAAATTTAATTTAATTTAACTAAATTTCTAAAATTTCCAATTTTCTAAACTAACCTCTGCCTTTTCTAAAATTTAATTAAACTTCTAATCTGTGGTTTCCAACATAGGGCCCACGCCCAGGAGCAAATTGATTTTTTTGCATTTTTCTCTCATCTTTCTTCCTAGTTTCTTTTTCTTCTAAAATCTAAATTTAATTTAATATAACTACATTTCTAATTTTCTAAAATTTCTCTAAAATTTTCAATTTTCTAAACTAATTTCTTCCTTTTCTAAAATTTAATTAAATTACTAATCTGTGGTTTCTTACGTGAGGCCCACGCCTCCTAGGAGCAATTTGATGTTTTTGCATTTCTCCCTCATTTTTCTTCCTAGGTCCTTTTTTTCTAAAATTTAAATTTAATTTAATTTAACTAAATTTCTAATTTTCTACAATTTCCAATTTTCTAAACTAATTTCTGCCTCTTTTCGAAATTTAATTAAATTTCTAATCTATGGTTTCCAACGTGGGGCCCACGCCTAGGGACAATTTGATTTTTTTTTGCATTTTTCTCTCATCTTTCTTCCTAGTTCCTTTTTTTCTAAAATTTAAATTTATTTTAATTTAACCAAATTTCTAATTTTCTAAAATTTCTCTAATTTTTTAAAATTTTCAATTTTCTAAACTAATTTCTTCTTTTTCTAAGATTTAACTAAATTTCTAATCTGTGATTACCAACGTGGGGCCCACGCCCAGGGGAAATTTGATTTTTTTGCATTTTTCCCACATCTTTCTTCCTAGTTCCTTTTTCTTCTTAAATTTTAAATTTAATTTAATTTAACTAAATTTCTAATTTTCTAAAATTTCAATATCGCTTCAATATCGGTGAAATCCAGCCTCGATAAGGTAGGCCCACCGATAAAGTGGTACAATAGGTACACACCTTGATTGGACGCGCAACTTTCTCCATTCTTTACAACGTTATGGCAGAAAAGTTTAATAGAGCACGCAGCAACGGCTCCCATTCGTTCGAGAATCGTTTCTCTTCACTCTTTCCACATTCGCGAAACCGTGGGCTACGCGCCGCTGCCAACTTTCCCCGGCGATCGCGACTACTTCGCGGAAATCCCCTACCGGGAGCTTTTCTCTCGGCGAAACTTCACTCCGGCAATTTCCTTAAACGCCATTGCCAAGTCCATGGACGTTCAGAGAACGTTTAAAGGCGCCGGTGAACGGGGGCGATATCTTCGTTTCATTTTTCCAAGGGAGTATTTTTATAATAACCCGCCGGAGTACGTCCGTCCTCCCTTTTTCGTCTCTGTTTGCAATTTCCTCGCCTCGTGGCTTCTCTCTCCCTAACTTTTTTATTTCCCCCACGACTATCTGCCATTTTCTTAACATATCTCCCCTTTTCTCCTTTGTTTTCGTAGTATCTTTTTTCTTTTGTGTCATTTTCCACACTCTCTTTTCGCTGTCGTTTATTTTAATTTTCCCTTTCTCGTGGATGTAGTAGGGTAGGAAAGTTTTGAATTTTCCTCGACTCTCCCGTCGTCCATCTTGGAATTTCTCCCGTGTGAAAAAATAACACACTTGGAAAAAATGTTTCCAAGTCACACAGCCGGGGGGATTCGAACCTGCTTCTCTCCCCCTTCCCTTCTGGTGACAGCCAAGTACGCTACCATCTTCTCCGTCAACGTCTACGTATCGATCATCTTCCGTTGCGCATATTTGTCCATCTCGAATTGCTCGATGGCAGAGAGCAATTACGCACATAAGTATATTATTATTATTATCTCGCATCCAAAAACTGGTCGTTGCAGTTTTAGTAAAAGTTAAAACCAAGTTTCGAAAAGCAAGCTTTAAACTCGGATAATGTACAAATACTACTGGTATTTAACTCTGTAGTTGAGGGGCCTGTTGCTACTGCCCCCCCCTCTTTCTCTCTCTAGCTGTTAGACGTTCTAAACAGCTCATACATTTTAATGTCTCATCAAGACACCCCTCTATTACCAAGGCCTGCTGCCATGATTGATCCAACTGACTCCCGTAATAATCGTGAAACCGATCCCGGCTGCCGTTCACCGTCGTAAATAGGGTGTGACGATTCTCGAAACGTAGTTTATCGAGTAATTTCAATTAGCCGTTGGTGAACTAACCGATCGAGTTGCGTCGTTTGTGTAATTGCTCTTGTCACGCAAAATACATAATATTGCATTGCTCGTGTTGTAATTGCACTGTGGTTATTATGTACTTTGATTATTGTCATTATATTACATTTGTTATTATATTTTGATTATTGTCATTATATTACATTTGTTATTATATTTTGATTATTATTGTGTATCATGTTATTATTATTTGTATTATATATATTATATATTATTACTATTTATATTATTATTTGTATTATATATATTATATATTATTACTATTTATATTATTATTTGTATTATATATATTATATATTATTACTATTTATATTATTATTTGTATTATATATATTATATATCATTACTATTTATATTATTATTTGTATTATATATATTATATATCATTACTATTTATATTATTGTTTGTATTATATATATTATATATCATTACTATTTATATTATTATTCGTATTATAATGTATCTATAAAATCATTGTTTTGGGTGAATTTTGTAATTATTGTATATGTATTTTATATTTTGTAATTTTGTAATTACATTGTATTATATACTATGCTACATCATTACTGTACATTGCAATTATTATTGTGCATTATATTGCTACCATTGTTTACATATTATATTATCATTTGTATTATTGTATTTTATTCAGTATATATTTGTGCAATCATTGTTTTAGGTGAATTCGTACATTTACAGAATATAATCAAAAGAATGCAATGCAACATTACACTACTATAACATAAAATGAATTATGTATTAAATTACGCCAAAATAACTCTATTTTAATTATACATTAATTACACAGAATTGTGTCCATGTATATAAAACCACTATGGATATAAAAACCATTATACAGAACCTGCTAAGGTATACACACTCCCCTATAATCGACCGACAAACAAATCCACAATCATATTTACAATGCATTATGTATATACAAATATATTTTCAATATATTATGTATATACAAATATATTTGCAATATATTACGTATTTACAAATATATTTGCAATATATTACGTATTTACAAACATATTTGCAATATATTATGTATTTACAAATATATTTATAATATATTACGTATTTACAAATATATTTGCAATATATTACGTATATACAAATATATTTACAATATATTTCGTATTTACAAATATATTTGCAATATATTATGTATTTACAAATATATTTACAATACATTATGTATATACAAATATATTTTCAATATATTATGTATATACAAATATATTTGCAATATATTACGTATTTAAAAATATATTTGCAATATATTACATATTTACAAAATATTACGTATATGAAAATATATTTGCAATATATTACATATTTACGAATATATTTACAATATATTATAATATACACTATACAATATATTATAATATATTATAATTTAGCCAAACTTCTGCAAATTCTTCAAAACTTGAGAGAAGAGGGGGGCTGGTCTGCAAATATTCATTCCTCCCGAAACTCGCGAGGGCAAACAAACGTTGCAGACGAATGCAAATTAGCGGAAACCTAATAAGGCGACGTCGGCGACGTTCGAGGGCCCGCATAACGTTTTACAAAGTTGTTGTTGTTACGAGACGAATTCCAAGCTGGATTGCATGCGCAAGATCGCAACGGGGCGAAAACACGGGCGTAACAAGGGTGAAGGGCACTTCACCCAATTTTTGTGGACCGGCTTAAAGAGACCGTGCAACCCTGGGTCCCCTTTAATCAACCCTCTCTCTATTTACTCTCCGTCCTTGCTCTCCCTCTTCTTCTTCTTCTTCTTCCTGGTTTTCTTCTTTTCGCTCCCCTTCCTTGTAGAGTCCACAGCAATTTGTACATTGAGCAAGTTACTCGTTGGTCGGAGTTTCCCCCTTCGCGCGCGCCACTCGTTAGTTTTCTAATTCCCCGGAAACGAGGAGGAGAATTTCGAACAACTCCAGAGGCTGAAATTCCAAACGAAACGAACGAATCGTGCGTGTCGACGATTGTACCGACTGGCATTGTACTCGCGCGTCTCAACGCGGTTCAGGGACTTCGAAAAAATGAATTTCGCGACAACCTCGACGAGTTAGTTTGGTCGGATCTTGCTAGAGAGTCTGTAATGTAATAATTATAAAGTAATCAAGTTTTCGACTGGTCGGAAAGGGAAATGATTGGCTGCAGAGACCTCGCCAATGACCCTTCAACGACTGGCACACTATTCAAGAAAAGCAGCGAGTACTGAACAACAAAATCAGCTTCCTTCAGAACTAAAATGTTGTTTTACAACAGATATTTACGAACAGAGAGCAAAGAATTCTAGTGTACATCCTTTGCAGCGAGAAATATTTGAAAATGATGGATTTTTAATAATGCAGAGGCCAAGATTCCATTTCCACCCGTAATTTCCGTTTGAATACACAGTTTTCGTGAACAAATGTTCAGGAAAATTTATTAACACTTGCTTGGACGAATTTATGAAAAATACGGTTGTTTTTGTAATGTATTGTGTAAACAAAAGGTTTTTTGGCAAAATGGTGTACACAGTGCAAAAAAGAAACAAACTGTAACTAAAAGAAATTAATATAGAACAAACTGCGAGAAACTGCGTACAATTGCGTAGATCTACGAAAAACTGAGAAAACTATTCGAAACTGCGGGAAACTGGACAAAACTGAAAGTGAAACTACGCAAAATTGTAAAAAAAAAACACGCCAAGTTACGCAAGAAGCTGCGCTGAAAACTTGTGAAAAACTGGAAGAAACTGCAAAAAATTATACGAAGCTGGGAAGAGCCAGGCAAAGTTGCGAGAAACTGTAGAAATCTGCACAGAATTGGGAAAAACTGCATGAAACTACGAGAAACTACACAGAACTGTGGAAAAATACGCTAAACTAAGGAGAACTACAAAAAAAACTTACATAAAACTACCGCGGAAAATTGCGGAAGACTATGCGAAATTATGAAAAGGTATCAAAAGAAACTACGTAGAACTACGAGAAACCATATAAAACTAACCCGACTTAAAACTACGTAAAAACAACTGCGAAAGAACGTGAAACTACGTTCAAGAATTTGAAACAAACCGAAAATAAAATTTTAGATTTATTATCTATTTACGTTTATTACGTATATTCATTACATACAAATTTAGAATTTTACGTAGTGTTTCATACAGCGTCTACGTATATTATTTATTACATATATGTCGTACATTATTATTCATTTATTTTATACATCTACCACGTAAATTCCGAACAAGATTATACTATTGTCATATAGATAATATGTCATATAGATAATATATGCTACGCGCAAATTTTAAAAGACTTCAGAGGAGAGAGTTCAAGATCACAAAGCGGATCCGAAAAGCGATTTCGAAGCGACGAAGAAAGAAAAAAATACATAAATATCAAATGATTTTTCTCTATGATTTTATTTTGTTCAGACTGTGTAACGATAATACGCTTGTCAGCGAGTTATATTAAATTTATTCATTCAGTTGGTTCAGATCCAATCCACTCCAGTTCCCCTGGACAGTGATGATTTT
Source organism: Frieseomelitta varia (assembly GCF_011392965.1). Lineage (NCBI taxonomy): Eukaryota > Metazoa > Arthropoda > Insecta > Hymenoptera > Apidae > Frieseomelitta > Frieseomelitta varia. The sequence goes on from NW_025110571.1 coordinate 200,115, forward strand.
ATTCTGTTTAAACTACGTGTCAGCGTGGTATATGTTTGTATGTTTCAAATTTATTTATTTATTTATTTATTTATTTTTTTCAGAGACGTTTCTTTCGGGATCGATTCGGGAGAATCAGCACCCCCAGAGGAGGGAAAGGGAGGGGGAGGAGGGGGCGAATGAATTGCCAGCAGCCCTCGTCAGCTGCCGGCCGATCGAATCGCGATTCTCGACGCTTGTTTATCCCGGGGTAATCGGTAAACAAACGGCGTGTGTTGTTGTTAATTAAAAATACAGCGCGTAGAATAACCCGGCGGATATGAATAAGCAACGCTGCACACCGGTTATTTATTATTGCAAGTGGCAAGAGGAAGCGCCGCGTGCCGAGAAGAATGCGGAACCGGCCACCTGCGCCGATTAATAATACTGCATCGTGCACGGAATAATTCCCTCACGTGGCCCTCCAACCTTTCGCGAATTTCATCAACCGACACAATCATCGAGCTTCACGGTCACTCGAATCTACAAAAACTATGCAGAGACGTTCGAATTTTCGTCGGGCCACGTCCCGTTAACTCCTGGCGCTGGCAACTGGATTCGCGGACCATAACGAGTGACCAAACCGTGTACAGTAAATCGTCTTCTTTTTGAATTCATCGGTCGATCACTGGATAGAAATTGCTAAGTAATAAAATTTATTATTGCTTTCGCCTGTTTTATATTTCGATATACTTGAAACTGAGATAATGTTGCAATTTTGGGCCAGATACTTTCGACGTGCGTGGCACATCTAGAGTAAGAGGTTAACTTCTTGCGCTAGTAACCAGTTCGCGGACCATAACAAGTGACCAAACCGTGTACAGTAAATCGTCTTCTTTTTGAATTCATCGGTCGATCACTGGATAGAAATTGCTAAGTAATAAAATTTATTATTTGTTTCGCCTGTTTTATATTTCGATATACTTGAAACTGAGAAAATGTTGCAATTTTGAGCCAGATACTTTCGACGTGCGTGGCACATCTAGAGCAAGAGGTTAACTTCTTGCGCTAGTAACCAGTTCGCGGACCATAACGAGTGACCAAACCGTGTACAGTAAATCGTCTTCTTTTTGAATTCATCGGTCGATCACTGAATAGAAATTACTAAGTAGTAATAAATTTATTATTTGTTTTGCATATTTGTGTGTTATATTTCGATATACTTGAAACTGAGAAAATGTTGCAATTTGGGATGAAAAAATTCTTGATGTGCGTCATGAGTTACAAGTGATCAAGTAAATGCGTAAATTGGTTTCAAAATTCATGAATCACTTTCCAAACGATTTGCTTGTTTGTGAAAATAACAGGTTTGAAGTTTTGTTGAGACCTTCATCGTGTCTGGACAATGACTTTACTTTGGTTTATTAAATTGATATAAATAACCTGTCACGAATATAGTGAGCCAAAGCTCTTGACAAAACGAAAATGTAGCTCACGTTCGTTACAGTTATTGTCATAAGAGGCGAACCTCGATAAATGTATCAAAGTAAAAATATAGAAAAATACTATTATTACGTGTCACAGAATAATATTGAAGAATATCGGAGAACTTTGTTTCATGTGTATCTACATGACACTGTTGACATATCGGGGTCAATTTAAAATAATATTTCATGGCATGTATTGATAAAAATAAAAAAATATATTAATCATATTATACTAACGCAATAAAATGTAATATTTAGTAAATTACTAACAGTCATAATAATATTTAATAAATTATTAACATTCACATATTGCTATTACTCAATATAATGTTATATAACAATATAATAATAAGAAAATATTGTACTATGATACTAACAATACCTAATAAATCACTAACATTCACAGTGTTTCTATTGATACATAATATAACTAAAATAAATCCGTAATTCTTTTATTATTTACTATCTTTTAACTTTTCTCTTCGTATAGATTAAAGAACACTAATTCAAGTTCATGTTTGAACATCAAAACATCAAATCATAACAAAAAACTAATTTTAATAATTTTAAATGAAATTTAAGTTCAAACGTGAACTTAAATCCAATAAATTAATGAAATTAGTTTTCTCTTATGTTTCGATGTTCGAACATGAACTTAAATTACCGTTTTTTAATCTGTATAAAAGAAAAAGTTAAAAAAGTTCAATGAATTTATTAATTTTTGCTTCACATTTTATTAAATATGTTTTATTAAAAAAAAAATAGTTGGGAAGAAACTTTCCCACCCTGTATTTATCAAATTACTAAAACTCACAACAACAACAACACATACAGTATCTAACAAACCACCACTGACACTCGAGCCAACTATGTAATACCACATAATAAACGGCAACGCAAAAAGATATAATATTTAATAACGAACCAACACTCGTAACGTACAACCCATCGTTATAAACTTCGTCTTGCCCATCGTTTATTCGAAAATTGTCCCGCTGAAACTGCTTGAAAAAACGGTACTCGGTCGTCCGGAGAGAGTTTTCAACGGGCCCCCCAGGAACCCCGGTGTTCGACGGAAGGAAGTTTCGCGAGGCGGAGTTCGCCCCCGGACGAATTCGAGTCTCGACGCGCGATTAATCCAGTTCCGCGCAATTTCGCTTAATGAACGCATCTCCGACGCCTTTCACGGGGAGGAGGCGGAGGGGAAATTGCAGTGTGCAAAATGCACGAATCGAGAGAGAGAAAGAGAGAACGAGCCAGGCTTTTGTTCGTCGCGTCACTTTGCACGGGAAAGCACTTCTTTCCACCGGCGAGACACGGTTTAAAGCACGTCTCCCTTTGAAGCTCCCGCGTACAAAGCTTTCGCCAAGGCACCCGCAACCACGACTCCTCCCTTCTCTCCCTTTTTCCCTATTTTTTTCTTTTTTTTTCTTTCTTTCCCCACCGCCTCCCGTCGCGACCACGAGCGCGAAAAAACGGCACTCCCCTGTCGGTCGAAAAAAACAGACGACATTAAAGCGAGGAACAAACACGCGAGACACGTGTTCCTTTTATTAACCAGCTGGTCCAGTTTCTCGCCACGCTGATTCTCTATCTCGTTTTCTTCCTTCCTTTCTTTCTTCGTCGAGCACTGAAAACGAGTCTTTTTAATATATGTATATTTCGGTTGAGGTTTTCACTCCCCTATGTGCGAAGCTCGACAAAGAGCAAACCAGCAGGAATTTTTTTTGATAGAATGGACTTGTTATACGTGTATATGTATATTTCAGTTAAATGGGGGTTCTTGGTTTTTTTTATTTTCTATTCTGTTCTTCTTGTTTCGAAGTTTAATGACAAACGGCAGGATCGTCGTGTTAGAAAGTTGAATTACATGGTGAAATTGAAATTTGTGTTATTGTTACTATTATATATATATATATAAATATTATATATAAAATAATTATATATAAAAATACTTTTTGTACATTAATTTTAATATATATATATATAAATATTATATATAAAATAATTATATATAAAAATACTTTTTGTACATTAATTTTGCACATTTATATACTGTTATAGTACTATACTATATTATAGTATTATACTATTATAGTACTACACTATATTATAGTATTATACTATTATAGTACTATATTATATTATAGTATTACAGTATTATACTATTATAGTATTATATTATATTAAACATTATAGTATTACAGTATATATATCTAATAGTATAATACTATAATAGTATATGTATATATAATAGTATAATACTGTATAGTATATGTATATATAATAGTATAATACTGCAATACTATAATGTTTAATACAATATGCTATTATAGTATATTATATTAAACATTATAGTATTACAGTATTATACTATTATAGTATTATATTATATTAAACATTATAAAAATACTATTATAGTATTTTTACTAAAAATACTATTATATTATACTATTATAGTATTATATTATATTAAACATTATAAAAATTTCGAAAAAACGTATACTGTAAATATCTAAACATTGTGTGTCAAATTAATACCAGGAATTTCAATATTATAGTAGGATATGGGGCCCAAATTCAACGAAATAGGAATGAATAATCGAATGAAAGAGGTCGTTCTATACAGAAGCACGAGTGAAAAATGTAAAATAAAATTTGTACACATGGGGCTCCGTTTTCGAGAGAATTGAATTTGAAAATTTAACAAGGGCACGTCCATTAAACCAAGCGTCGAATCCACTTCCTTGGAAATGAAATTTTAAATGGAAAAAAATTTCGTTCCTTTTGCCTGGACATTTGGTTTTGTGACTGTTGAATTATTTGTTTCTTTGTTTCTCTTTCTCAATTGCCTGCCAGTTGCTGAAGTAATAGATTTCCAAATGCTGTATTTCACATCTCTGGAAAATGTTTCCTCAAAAACCATTTCAAAATCTCGAATCTTGTTTCTCACGAAATGTTAGAGAACGCACAACTTGATACGATAATTCATACGAATTGTACACTTGACAGAAAATGACATTAAGAATCCGAAAAATCACATTCTTCAATGGAAATGAAAAAAAAAAAAAAAAGAAGCAGGACTCAGCTCGACTCGATCGTGCTGCAAGCGCGAAGTATAAAAAACCCACAGTCGGCAAATACATAGAAACAAAACACGTACACGTTTCACTTTAATATAACAAATTTTTGATGAAACGATAATACTTTCGAAAATAAGATAATTTTACATACGACATTTATTTGCGATTTCTTCTGAAAAAATGAAAAGAAAAAAGAAAAATCTCGTGCCGCGGCAACTGAAGAGTGACGATCGAAGAGTCAACAGGCAACTTTCCAAAGTTCTCCTCGACGCTCGCCAAAGTTTCGGCCGTGCACAAGTAAAACAGAGGGGAGTTTTGGAAATTCCGCCCCTCTGGGGTGGGAGGGGGGGAATTGAATTTCCACGCTCGGCGGCCTCGCCGAGATATCTCCGGCTAACCGTGTTTAGGATATCCAACAATGCGTATAAATTGATATCCAGAGTGTGTCCGCGGGGCCGTTCGCCGATCGCACTGCCGCAGACCGCAATTCGGATAATCACTGGCGAACGCGTCGAGGCCGGAGGAGGGGGAGTGGGCTTCCACCTCGTTTCCATCGCATCGACGATATTTTCGTCGCGAATCTCGGCCGGATATCGCGTATCCGGCTATCGTCCAATAGAGCCCGGCCATCTATTCCCGTGCGAATTCTCCCTTTGAAAAACCTAACCTCTAACCGCGATCTAGATTTTTCGCTCGATCTCGACCGTGTTTCCCCAGTCGTCGATATCTTCACTTGTTGCACTGTGTACAGTCCAGTTGTAATTCACATCTTTCTGACGTAAATCGTAGTACAGAGTATAAAAAATATTACGTACGGCGAAGCATGCAGGAAATATTAGTTTTGACGAAAACGGGACGTATCTGGAGGAATACTGTTTTCTTTCTTTTTTTTTTTTTTTGTATTTTAAATTAGTGATGATGGAAAGTGTGATATTCGTCAGTATAATAACGTCAGTGTAATACTACAGTATAGTATATTGCGCTATATAATATATTAATATAGTAGATTATAATATACTGTAGTATAGTATATTACACCATAGTAGATTTATAATATACTATAGTATAGTATACTATAGTGTATATATTATACTGACAAATAGCGTAATATACTATACTATAGTATATTATATAGCGTAATACACTATACTATAGTATATTATATAGCGTAATACACTATACTATAGTATATTATATATACTGTACTATACACGTAATATACTATAGCGCATGTGTACAGTCTAATATGTTGTAATTTATATCGTATGATGATTAATCGTAATAAAATACAAAAAACAGAGTATAAAATATAATAAAGAGACATAAGAGAAATAAGAATAAAATATAAAATACACAAAATAAAACATACGAAAAATTTTGATGGAAAAAATATAATATTGCGAAGAGTACTATGTTTCATGTACTTTCCATGTTTCGCAATAGTAATAATGTATCGTATAATAATCATCGACGCCATACACATTGTGCACATAATCATACTACACGTGCTAGACTACAATTCAATTTTCACCGATGTATAATGGTAATATTCCTAATTTTTATAACAATGACACAATGTAAAGATAATAGTCTCCATTTCTTGCATTCTAAAGTTCAATTTCTCTTCTCGAAATCTCAGGTTTAAAGAAGGTTTGCAAACCGGTTTCCGTGACCCGGAAAAGGGAACTAGCGCGCGAGCGAAATTAGGCAAACGATCGTACTCCCGATTCTTCGGAGTCAATTAAAGGGGAAGCTTGTTATCGAGGGGGCCGGCGCGGCGATTCGTCTCAATTTCCGCGAGGCACGCCGTCCGATTTCAACGCGGTCGGTCGCCGCCTAGCGCATCTGTTGAATCTGGCCTGTCGCCAAGTCTCGTCGCCAACGATGTAACTACGTTGCCCCACCCCTCTTGTTTCTTATGCGTTGTGGCCGGGCGTCTCTGCGACCGACAGACCCCGGTGAAAACTTTCAACATCAACCGATCATCCGGTAAGTAAACTGACTTTATCGCGTGGCGACGGAACAGCGAACGCTTCCGGTGAATGTTGCATTAACTGCCGGAAAACGGATGAGATGGAAAATTCCTCAACAACCGGTTGCAACGCCACAGTTCGTGAATTATTAATCAAACGTAGGTTACGTTAATCACAGAATACGATTTAGGTTATGTAACAGATCACGTTCACCGTATGGTAGAAAATATAGAATATAAATATCTCAACACACCAATATCTCATAGTATAGTTTTAGAATATTAATTATATCTATTAATATAATTATGTTGTATTATTATATGATTTGTTGTAGGTTATGTTAATTTTCTCATGGTATATTATATGATTGTAGGTTATGTTAAATATCTCATGGTATAATTTTAGAATATTAATTTTATCTATTAATATAATTATATTGTATTATTATATGATTTATTGTAGGTTATGTTAATCACAGAATGTGATCTAGGTTATGTAATAGATCACGTTCACCGTATGGTAGAGTATATATATATAATATAACAAATAAATAACACCAATACCTCATGGTATAGTTTTAGAATATTAATTGTATCTATTAATATAATTATGTTGTATTATTATATGATTTATTGTAGGTTATGTTAATCACAGAATGTAATCTAGGTTATGTAATGGATTGCGTTCACCGTATGGAAGAATATATATAATATAACAAATAAACACCAGTATCTCATAGTATAATTTAAGAATATAATAATTTAATCTATTAATATCTCATAATATAATTTAAGAATATAATAATTTAATCTATTAATATCTCATAGTATAATTTAAGAATATAATAATTTAGTCTATTAATATAACTATGCTGAGAATATCAATTTTATCTATTAATATAATTATGCTGAGAATATTAATTTTATCTATTAATATAACTATCTTGATTTATGTTATATATACGTACGTATTAAGTATAGAGTGCGTAATTTACGTTTTCTGTAATATTTACAGAATTCTCAACAACCGATTGCAACGCTACAGTTTACATTGATTTATTGTTGATTTATAGGTTATGTTAATCACAGAATGCTGTCTAGGTTATGTAACAGATTCACGTTCACCATATGATAGAATATGATATATGTTAACAAATAAATACCACTGTCTCATAGTAGAATAGTAAAATATTGATTTTACTTATTACCATAGTTATGATCATTTATATTATGTATACGTATTAAGTACACATGTGTATACGTAGGTTATGTTAATCACAGAATGCGATCTCAAGTCATGTTTTCTATAATATTTATAAAAAGCAATACATTATACTTTATACAAAAAAAGTACAATATACAAATTATATTTTTTTGTAATAACATAAATAGGTTACGTTAACCTCATGACAGACTGCAATGTATATTATGTATAATTGGTGAAATGTAATACAGTGATTGACACAATTGTTGCAGTAAATACCAAAAGCATTCTCTTTTTTTCTTTCATTCCAACTAAAATTCACCTAATTCAATTGAGATTCATTCCAGCAATCCTTCCGAAATTCAGTCAAACGCACTTCAAATTTTTGAAAACGCGGGCGCTCAAAAATGATTGACTTGTGGAACGTCCTGCGCACAGAGTTCAATCGACGATCAACCTTCGCGCCAATTTTCCACCGGCTGCGTTGTATTATCGCGTGTTTTAATACAAGACAGCCGGATGGAAAGAACTTCTCGACAGAAAGTTTCGCAAATGACAGGCAGTATTGTTCCGTCAGAGGGGCAGAGTGTCCGTCAGTCGGAGCACGACAAACGCCAGAATCGTTTCCGTGATTTCAAAGGCAAAGACGGCCGGTCGATTCGATAGATAAGCGCGCCGCGTATCAACGGTAGCTGGCATACAAGTGCCTCGGTCCACGTTCCTTGAAACGAAAACGCACGCGATTGTTATCGACATCCGTCGAAATCCCACTCGAGCTCCATCTCCATAACTCTCTGGTACGCTCTCTCCGTTTCTCTATAAACTGGCAACGTGTTGCTCGAGCACTCCCTTCGCTAACCGTTGCTCCTTTTACTCGTTCATTTCCTCGCGTGTAATTTCACGTCTAATTCCAGTCGCTCTTTAACTTCCAACACTTCAAGCAGACTTTCAATTCTCGTCTAGTGATCGAAATCTGTACTTAATCAACTGTCGAACCGGCAAACAGAAGTACATTTTACACATCGACGCAGAATGCGACAATCATCAGTAGAAAATTAAATAAGGGACCCAATGGTTTACTTAGGGGGCTGAAATTCCTTTCCCCTTATCAAATTGTTGCAACTTTCGTCTATTTTTATGTTATGTGTCGTCTATTTTGACAAATTGAAATGAAATCGTGTACAATATTTTTAAAAATTCCACGAAAATTTTTATTCAATTCAAATTATTCAATCATCGCATATAAAATCTGTTATACGCAACATAGTTTGATTAGGTGGACAATTTTTCAAAGCAAGATTTGTACAAAACATTTCAAAAAGTGATTAATCGTATGTAAATATGTATAAAATCACATTAATTTGTATCATATTATTATATTAGTTTATATATGATATAATTATATAATATATATAATTATTATATTATTATTATATAATTATAAGTATATATATAATTATTATATTATTATATAATATATATAATTATATAATATAATAATTATATAACATATATAATTATATAATATATATAATTATTATGTTATATATTATATATAATTATATTAGTTTTTAAATAAGTAAATATATTATATTATATTTACTTATTTAATATATTATAATTAAATATACTATA
>NW_025110571.1:210353-266662 GCF_011392965.1 Frieseomelitta varia
TATATTATATATTATATTATTATTATATTATTAAATAAATATATTATATTATATTTACTTGTTTAAAAGTAAATTAATTAATTCGTGTTTTTGTTTTTTTTTTTTTGGCAGTTCGCAAACGCGATTTGAAATGTATCCGTGGTCAAAGGGTTAATTTGAGCAAAGGGTTAAGTGCGCCAGATTCAACGAAGCATTCAATTCATATGGCATAAGCTTTTTAACATATATTTAACGTTCGCAGCTATAACGTTGCCGTTTCGCGCAATCGCGGCTTGATTGTGTTTGCCGCGGCCATTAGGTGATTTAGGATTACACGATTAGCGACCGGACAGCATAGCACGGCCCATGAATATGTATGTTCCTTGTTTCCGTCATTTGTACAACCAGCCAGTTTTCTGAATTGATTCGATACCCTCATGCGCCATTTTCTCGCCGTATGGTGTCTCATTATGCTCGACAAAATGGCGCCTCATTACAGCACTTCCTAAAACCTTTAACCTATAATAATACTAACTCTGGTGGAAATTTCTTTGAGGGCCGAAAAATGATCGAAATTGCCAGATGATTAAAAATTTCATTCCGAAGACAAATTGTAATAATCTTCTCTAATGATATACTAACCTAATATAACCTTCAACATACTGCAATATATATTATTATATCTATAATATGTAATATATTGTAACTTTAATATCGTTTTGTTATCGTTTTAGAATTTTTGATAAGTAAATTAATACAATAGGTAATTGATAATTAGAAATTTTTCTACATTTGTGGAAAATTCGAAGCACATCCTGATGAATGAAGCAATCGAGGCTTCTATTTTGAATTTTCTCAACAACACTGATACAGAGTATCATTCAACGAATAATTGAAAGCAAAATTCGTCCAAAGACCATGAGAGTCTTTTTAACGAGGATATGCACGTGGTTACGTTCGTTTGGTATGCATGGAACGATGGTTAAGTCGATAACAGACTGGCGTGGCAGTAGAGAACGAATATGGAAAAGTGTCTCGTTGGCCGGGCGATTAGCAACGAGGCTTCAATCTTATCGCAGAGGGCCGAGTCCCTCGAGATCAAAGTTTTTTCATCAAATTCCACCCTCGATTCTCCTCAAGGGTGGAATTCTCGTAAAAACCGCGAGAGCTTGTAAAGCACAACGCCGGACCTGCAGAGAGAAAACTGGGAAAATTTCTAAAATCAACCGCACCGCGTACACTCATCCTCAAAAAGTTTCGAGACAGATACAGATTATTTCTCCGACAAATAGAAACACACGTGTGCGATTACACCATTTGAATTCGAACAGTACGACTGCAACTTCGATTTAAATTATTTTTATCGCTTGTCACTCGTTTCATTATATTTCTATTTGTTATTCGTTAATTAAATTAATCGATGTATGTTATAACGTGTACACATATATTATATAATATTGTATATTATATAAATTAATCGATGTACGTTATAACGTGTACACATATATTATATATATTATTATAGAAATTACTAAAGTTATACGTTATACATAATATATTAAATATATTATATTATAGAAGTTGTAAAATTATACGTTATATATAATATATTAAATATATTATATTATAGAAGATGTAAAGTTATACGTTATATATAATATATTAAATATATTATTAGAACGTATAATATATGTATATTATAGGAGTTGTAAAGTTATACGTTATATATAATATATTAAATATATTATATTATAGAAGTTGTAAAGTTATACGTTATATATAATATATTAAATATATTATTAGAACGTATAATATATATTAGAAGTTGTAAAGTTATACGTTATATATAATATATTAAATATATTATATTATAGAAGATGTAAAGTTATACGTTATATATAATATATTAAATATATTATTAGAACGTATAATATATGTATATTATAGGAGTTGTAAAGTTATACGTTATATATAATATATTAAATATATTATATTATAGAAGTTGTAAAGTTATACGTTATATATAATATATTAAATATATTATTAGAACGTATAATATACGTATATTATAGAAGTTGTAAAGTTATACGTTATATATAATATATTAAATATATTATTGGAATATATTATATATATATAATAGAAGTTGTAAAGTTATACGTTATATATAATATATTAAATATATTATTAGAATATAAAAAAATGTATATATTATAGAAGTTGTAAAGTTCATACATTATATATAATATATTAAATATATTATTAAAACATAAAAAATATATATATGTTATAGAAGTTGTAAAGTTTTACGTTATATATAATATATTAAATATATTATTAGAACATGAAATATATATATAATTATTATTATTATAGAAGTTGTAAAGTTATACATGATTATAAATCCAAAAACAAGACACGTAATATCGTGTAAAATTTTTCACCTAATATTATACAAAATGGTAGTCGCTTTCCTGTTAAAGAAAAACTGTGACGTCAAAGTTGTAAATTCGTCGGACTAAGAATCGCGAGTCCGAACGTCACAATTTTGTTACATTTATTACTCGAAAAGTTGTCAAGTCACAAAGTTATCAATGCTCAAATTGAGGAGCAGTGACGCTCGAAATCAAATTCTTTTCAGTGAGAGGAAACATGCACAATAATATACATACGAGACAAGCCCGAGGGAATCGTTGCTCCTTTCCAAATTTAAACTGTTTCAAACAACGAGCGACAGTCGGATTTTGTGCGAACGCAAGGGCAAAAATCTATCTCCGAGGCTGGCGGAGAGAAGAAAGGAGCAGAAGAAAGGAGCAAGGGAGAAAACCGAAGCGGAAAAGCAGAAAAACAACAAATCCATAATCGAAGAGCGACGTGTGACGGGGGAGGTAGGAAGTGACTGGCACGCTGCATATTCGGTGGCCATGGTCGTGATGCAGCTGGCCTGCGGATATACGAGCCAATGTATACTAACGAGGTAATCCCTGGCCACCTGACGTTCCAGGCCACCTGACGTTCCAGGCCACGGCTATCGTCATACGCTCGGTTCTGCTACGTGCGCGAGGCTGCCGGGTGTCCTGATGCAGCAAAACGGGCCACAAGAATGATGCATCGGAGCGTGGCCCACGGGTGTTGGAACTCTGCCAGTGATTGGGCTCACCGTCATCATGAACGCGGGAATGTAAGCAACCGCGCGGCTCTCCCATCCCCGTAACGCGTTCTTGATCGTGCGTTGTTTTTCAACGCAGGGGTTGACTAACCCTGGACGAAACCTCGCGGGTTACTTAGAATTTCTTTTTTTCACGAAATTCCCATCTTGGTTGGATGTTACTTTCCTGCTCGCTCAGTTGTGAAATTTGTAAGTTTGCGAAAAAAAAAAAAAAAAAATTGGAAGCAATTTTGTGGAAAAATGTATAAGATATCCAAGGTACGAAATAATTCATCGACGTTGAGAATTATGAATTTTTCATAATTGGGCATTATATTGTGGTTGATTGTGCTTTGTGAATGAAGACTTTGAAGGTTTTCTTGTCAAAACATTCGATCTCTACGTGCTGTTATTTCTAAGAATCTTTCTTGCATCGGAAAGTTAATAGCAATAAGCAATAAATAAAGATTATATATATAATAAAAATTAATAGCAACAAATGTTTCAATAAGTTGAGTCGATCATAAATCTAATATTCTCTGTAGTGACGAATGATTCTCTTAATATTTTCGATATTACATGTCACATGGTCAAAATTTCATATTATACTGGAAATATTATATTATAATTATGTCACTATAATGATTATATTGATTGCATTAATCACTATTATAATTATACTGATTGTATTATAATTATGTAACTATTATACTTATACTGATTATATTATAATTATGTCACTATTATAATTATATTGATTGTATTATAATTATGTCACTATTGTAATTATACTGATTGTATTATAACTATGTCACTATTATAATTATACTGACTGCATTATAATTATGTCACTATTATAATTATACTGATCATATTATAATTATATCACCATTATAATTATACCGATTATATTATAATTATGTCACCATTATAATTATACCGATTATATTATAATTATGTCACTATTATAATTATACTGATCGTATTATAATTATGTCACCATTATAATTATACTGGTCATATTATAATTATGTCACCATTATAATTATCACTAATGATCATATTATAATTGTCACTATTATAATTATAATGATAATATTATAATTGTCACTATTATAATTATACCGATTATATTATAATTATGTCACCATTATAATTATACCGATTATATTATAATTATGTCACTATTATAATTATACTGATCGTATTATAATTATGTCACCATTATAATTATACTGATTATATTATAATTATGTTACTATTATAATTATATTGATTGTATTATAATTATGTCACTATTGTAATTATACTGATTGTATTATAACTATGTCACTATTATAATTATACTGACTGCATTATAATTATGTCACTATTATAATTATACTGATCATATTATAATTATATCACCATTATAATTATACCGATTATATTATAATTATGTCACCATTATAATTATACCGATTATATTATAATTATGTCACTATTATAATTATACTGATCGTATTATAATTATGTCACCATTATAATTATACTGATTATATTATAATTATGTTACTATTATAATTATATTGATTGTATTATAATTATGTCACTATTGTAATTATACTGATTGTATTATAACTATGTCACTATTATAATTATACTGACTGCATTATAATTATGTCACTATTATAATTATACTGATCATATTATAATTATGTCACCATTATAATTATACCGATTATATTATAATTATGTCACCATTTTAATTATACTGATCGTATCATAATTGTCACCATTATAATTATAATGATCATATTATAATTGTCACTATTATAATTATAATGATAATATTATAATTATGTCACCATTATAATTATGTAACTATTATAATTATACTGATCATATTATAATTATGTCACCATTATAATTATACTGATCATATTATAATTATGTCACCATTATAATTATACCGATTATATTATAACTACGTCACCATTACTATTATACTGATATATTTGCTAACAATTGTTACATAAATATTTGTTATATTAATCCATTATTACCATTATTATTGTATATTATTATTACTATTTCAATTTCATGTTACACTTGATGAAAACATTTCTAGCACTCGTTTTCTTTCAACCATGATTTCTTTCAATACTATTCCACTAATTTATTTCCACGAATTTATTAATTTATCACAACCGAATACTACAGAAATTCTTTCTCTTTTAAGATCATTCGATTTCTAACAATATACGTCGATAATTAAATGTAACAATTATATCACGTAATATCGAATAATTATAACGACGACCTTCCACGTGTCGATGTGAAACGAGCATCACCGCGGGATTTCCTGTCTACGTCGAACCGGAATATACACGGCGAGCTTCAAGGTAGCGAAATTCCTATCTATAGAGAACCTCTATCAACAGAACGCAAATCTCCGCCGTCGCGAATCGAACGGACACGCCACGCCACACGGAAATTATTCATGGAATTTAAAATGAAATCCGCGGACAGATTTCCCGCCCGCTATCGACCGAACGATAATATCGATCGAAAATAACGACTAAAAGGATTTTATTTGACGCGGGCCACGGCTGAAAGACGCGGCGGCGAACAAGACACCATCTCGCAACTAGGATAGAGAATTTCAGATTTCGGAGGGAATCGACGTTGGAGAAAATCCGGCGTTTCCGTGGAGAGACTCGAGGAGAGTAGCTGGATAGCCCGAAACGGCGATGTAATTCGCTTATCTCTGGCCGTTTATCGGTAATACACCGGCCACCGTGGCGAGGGAACGCCAAAAGCGACAATAAACGCGAGATTCGACGAAAGGTGGTGGGAAGAGGAATTTTACGAGGAAGACTTTCACTAATTAACAGTTAACTAATTCACTGTTGACACGAACAACCGAGTTAATTAGGCGTTGAAACAAGTTCGAACTCTCGTTTGATTCTACGTACGTACGAATACGAAATTTGGTCCAAATTGTCCGAAGTTAACAATTTCGAAAAAAAAATGGAGCAGTTGTAATTTCGGCGAAACTGGTTAGGTGGCAATTTCTTGATTTCGCGTTTCTTTTGTTTCTTTTTTCGAATTTATAGTTTCGTAATTTTCAACGACCGCGAAGGTGATTAGGATTCTTACAGTATGAAATTGTAATTATTTATAATTGTAACCATCACAGTTACAATTGTATAATTGCAAAAGTATGAAATCGCAATTGTACGGAATAAAATTGTGACATTCGGGCTCACAATTCCTAGTTCTACGAATTTACAACTTTGACGTCACAGTTTTTTCACAGAAAAGCGATTACCATTTTGTATAACATTTAAATCGTGAAAAATTTTAATATTATGTGTTTTGTGGTATTTTGGATTTATAATCACGTATAACTTTACAACTTCTATAATAATAATAATAATACTAATATATCTATATAATATGTTCTAATAATATATTTAATATATTACATATAACTTTATATGTATATATATATTAAATACATTATTGGAACGTACATTATATATATATTATTATAGAAATTATAAAGTTATATATATATATATATATATATATATATATATATATATAATATACGTTCCAATAATATAGTTAATAATATATATTATATATAATATGTAATATATTATAATATATAATATATAATTTATATCACAGTTTTTTAACAGAAGAGCGATTACCATTTTGTATAATATTAAAATCATGAAAAATTTTACACGATATTACGTGTCTTGTGGTATTTTGGATTTATAATCACGTATAACTTTACAACTTCTATAACAGTATATATATAATATGTTCTAATAAAATATATTTAATATATTGTATATAACTTTATATATATATTAAATATATTAAATATGTTATTGGAACGTATATTATATATATTATTATAGAAGTTATAAAGTTATATATTATATAACTTTATAACTTCTATAATGAAATATATATATATAATATACGTTCAAATAATATATTTAATATATTATATATTTAATAATATATTTATATATTATATATAACATGTAATATATTATACACAATATATTATATATTTAATTCCACATAATATGTTCTAATTTCACTATTTTACATCGTGTCAACGTTACTCGTTACTAGCTAGATCAGCACATCTAATTTATTTATAATATTACAATTACAATTTATTACAAATTTCAACATCATGATTTTTCTAAAAAAAAAAAAAGAGCTGAAGTATCTACGAGCTGCGCAAAAAATACAAATTCCTGTCCGTTCGTCGTGTTATCAATTACCACCAACCACGAACTGAACCGGAGTGAAAGCCCGCGGGGGAGGGCGCAGGCGGCTTCGTTCCCAGGAAAAGGGACAACCGTAAATCCGCAATTACGCTTAAGCGGGCCAGTATAAATTGTCACGTAACGCTTTACAAGGGATTCGTGATGCCGCGGAGTCGCGTGCGATGGAGGGGGGAGGAGAGAAAAATCAGATGCACGAACACGCTCGTCTGGAAATCGGAACGCAATTACGCCTCGGTTTCGTGTCGCGTACGTTGATTTACTTCTTCTTCTTTTATTTCTTTCTTTTTTCTTTTCTTTTTTTCTTTTTTTTTTTGCCCTAAACGCCCGATCATCGCGTTTACCAGCCACGAGATTCGAGGAAAAAGCCGACACCCGTTACGTGACAGATCAAATTTGCCGCCGTTATCGCATCTGTACAACTCCAAATTTCACTTCTCGGAATTCGGCGAACTTTCCGTCCCTTTTATTCTCCTCGAACATTGTACCGCGGTATAACTGGTACACCTCCGAGCGTCTACTGGAAACGATGATTCAGATGGTTCTGTTGATGGTTAGGTATTATTAAAGGTAATGTTTAATTGCACTGTTAAGTATACTTTAAATTACTCTCACTGTGTCACTGTATTAAATTTGGTGATTAATATGGTAATTACAGTAGATAACAATGTACAATATACTATGTTACTATACTATAGTATAGTAAGTAACAATGTACAATATACTATATTACTATACTATAGTGTAATGTACAATATACTATATTACTGTACTATATTACTATACTATACTATATAGTATACTATATTACTGTACTATATTACTATACTATACTATATAGTATACTATATTACTGTACTATATTACTATACTATACTATATAGTATACTATATTACTGTACTATATTACTATACTATACTATATAGTATACTATATTACTGTACTATATTACTATACTATACTATATAGTATACTATATTACTGTACTATATTACTATACTATACTATATAGTATATTGTACATTGTAGATAACAATGTACAATATACTATATTACTAAGTAGTAGATTTACAAAATATGTTAATATATAACATACTATATATACAATATACTATACATACCATATATAATACTATATATACTATATACTATACATACTATATATACAATATACTATATTACTAAGTAATAGATTTACAAAATATATTAATATATAACATACTATATATACAATATGTATCATATATTATGCGTTATCTCGTGCAGAGTTAAAAATTGAATTTCAACATTAGAAACAATAGTTGAAATCCTTCCATCAAATTGAAATTGAACCATTTAAAAGACCGATCGTTCAGATTTTAAACCCTATATTGAACGTTACATATAATAACCAATATAATCGTTACGCTGTCGCACGATGCAAGATATCATTTCAAAATTGATTTTATTTAACAGCGACGCACAGTATACTTTCATCTCTAATTTCAAGTCCTATTTCACTCGGCGCGCTTTTAAATTGAACCCTCGATTGGTCCAAAAAAAAAAAAAAAAAGAAAGAAACGCAAGACGGTTTCCCCCAAATATGTCACCAAACATATTTCCAAGTTTCATCCACGTTTTAATCCGGTTGAAGTACACGAGAGCGAACAAATCGCGGCAGCTGGCCCCGGTTGTCGATAGCAGATTAAAGGATCGAAGCGAGAAACCAACCGGGGGAAAGAGAAGATTACATTCGCGTATCAGGGTGATACGAAGCCTCCGAGTCTAGCCGGGTTTCAAAGGAGCGAAAACGGGGGAAAAGAGGTAATTAACAAAGTGCCTTCCGCCACGAGATTCTTTGTGGCACTTCCAATTACCTGATGCGTCGCTCATAAGCCGAAAGACACCTACCAGAGACGCGTCTTTTCCTCTTCATCGCGTCTAAAGTCACATGGAACTTGCTAATTTTTCCCTCTCGCCTCTCGCGAACAACCTTCGACTTTTATTTTCGCCTTTGTGACATTCTCCTGCGCAACAATCTTCCCTTTGCTTCACTGCGAATCCCTGTGCATTTATTTTGTTATAAAAAATTGAAGACGCGACAAATGTAAGAGCGTTCGTCGCGAAGAAGTATTTAGAAATTACTTTCGTCCAACAACGTACATGTTAAATATATATATAATATAATGTAATGTTATATATATATATATAATATAATTAAAAAATAATTTATATATAATAAATATATAAATAAATAAATATAATAAAATAAAAATATATATTTATTAATATTTATATATTTATTTAAAATGATATTAATTAAACTAATACGATAACCAAGATTCGTAATTGCTCAAAGATTTAAAATCCCTAAAATGGCGTTTAAAAGTATTAAAATAACGACAGGTATAATCTTCATTTAAATAAAAAAAGACTCGAGAGGAAAGAAAGAAGATTTGAAATCCTTCTAACCTAAATCTACACGTTTGAAGACATTCAGAATGTCTAAGAAAATTTTTCGAATCGAATTTCCTCGAAGTCGACGACCACCGAGGGAGGTTAAAATCGCGAGAGGGCGAAGAAATTTTTCTACGGTCGGAAAGTTGGCGTGTGCAGTGGCTGTGAAAAAGTATTAGGAGGGGAATAATTAATGAAGCGTACTTTTCCCGCGGAAACTCCCTTCGAAACTGCCTAATTACCATGCTGCATCATTCATAAGTGCACACCGCCGCGAAAACTGTTATTTCCCCGCGTAATTACGTTGCGTTGGTTAATCACATTAGCGTGGACAGAAGTTGGACGTTAAGGAACAAACTGGAGCATCGATCAGTAACGCGGCGGGACAAAACGAGAGGGGGAATTTCGTCAAATACCACCCGTACGCTGAGTTATTGGCTCATTAAAGGTCGTGAAATGGGGCGAAATAATGCCGGCAACTCGCTCACGTTTCCTCAGAGTCACTCGCAACGGCTGGAAAGCGGTGAAGAGATTCGAACACTTTCCACAGAACAATTTTTACACAAACTTTTTATGCATATCATCCTATCTTGCGACTAAAAAAGCAATTCATTATAGATTTTATGTAAATCGGAGAACAATTTAACGAATAAAAAGGAAACGCGAAGGAAGAAATCCTTTGGTAACGACGATGTTAAAAAAGGTCAGTCGTGCACATTGATTGGAAGAAAAAAGAAATATGTTACGAAGTGCAGTGGTAGGAGGAAGCTAATTTTGCCTAATACCACGAGAGAAGGGAAATGGCTCTTTCTCGAAGATCTGGAGTGACAGAACGCGCCTTTGAAAGACTCTGAGCGACGGCTAGCCGGGCGAATCATTAACGAGAGGCCGGAATAATTAACACGGAGTGCACTTTTCCAAGGAATTTTCTTCCCCCGTCCCTCGTCTGTTTAATCATCCAATGCACAGCCCCGTTAGAGAAAGCCAGGGGTAAAGAGAGAGAGGATAGAATTAGTCGCCAGGACTCCACCTACAGATACGCGCCGCGAGAAAATCCTGGCGCGACGTCACACGCGGCTAATTAGTGGAAATGATTTTAATTAAAACCATATCGAGAACCGATACGAAAGAGCTCTTCCCCCTCCTCTCCCCTCCCTCAATGAGAACTATCGAGAATTTTTCATCATTTTCCTCTCCCTTTTTCCCCGGCTCCCATCGAACGCCAACAACGATTTTCCGATTTTCCTCGCCCCGAGAAGACCCGAGGAAATTAATTTCCCCGTGAGAAAAACCACGAACGAAAATACAATAGCGCCGGGAGGTGGAAAACGTGATTTCCAAGCGAGGAAAACTCGGGAAAAAAACGAAAACGGGTTTTTTCGGAGGGGGAGGATTCGAACCCGGGCCCGTCCGCGCGTCAGTCGGACGCTCTGCGCTCCCCGCCGCGGCGTCTCGCACTTCCTCCCCCCATTACCGGCGTACAAAGATTCATAATTCGCACCGGGATTAATACCGGGTAACAAAGTAACCGAGCGAGTGAATTAAAAAACCAATTTACCCGCGAGTGACGAATGGCTCTGCCCGGCGACGAATCCCGTGAACGTTATTTCGTTAAACCGCCGTCCACAGTCGGACCCCCGGTTTGAAATATAAATACGCGCGTTTTCTCTCTCTCTCTCTCTCTCTCTCTCTTTTAGGAACGAACGAGGGAAATTGGTGGCCCGAGGCCCTGAAACATTCATCGGACGGTCGCTCTGATCCGGGTGGGGGAAAAAAAAGGTCGCGTCGCGAATGTAGGACGAAAGAAACTGCATAATAGGAGGATACGGGACGACCAGGCGGGTGAACAGTGGCCCTCCTCCTTCGCCAGGTGACCTTAACCCTTTGACGAAACGAAATACCTCGAGTGGCCTAGCCTCACGGAGGCTGAAGCCTTTCGGCTGTCTGTGAGTTAAAGCGGAACGACCGGTGTTCGAAAGCGTTCGACACCGCGATAAGGCACGAGTTTTCTTCCCTCTTAACGTGTTAATTTTTCTCGAACGTGAGAATCCGGTAGAAGGGGAGAGGGGAACGTCTGTGGAGTCCCCTCGCGGGCACTAGATCGAAGTTAAGTTTCCGTAACTTGTCGTGTAACTTGCATCTGTACATCCAAGTTCCATTATCGTACATTATCTACTAAATTATTCAACAAATTATTTCTACCAGTAGAACATTCAACAAAATTATTTCTACCTGTTTTACATCGTTACTGCTTATTCTGGATTGTATTATTGTTTATTTCTATAGTAGTTATAGTATATATATAGTATAGTAGTTATAGTATATATATAGTATAGTAGTATAGTATAGTAGTTATAGTATATACTATATATATAGTATATATAGTATAGTAGTTATAGTATATACTATATATAGTATATATAAAGTATAGTAGCTATAGTATTATAGTATTATATAGTAGTTATAGTATATAGTATAGTATATAGTAGTTACAGTACCGCTATTATCATACTTTTAGCAACAAAAGATCTATTTGTTATCAAATAACAAATCTGACATATGATATTCGTTGTATTATGTAAAACATACCAGACTGACCAGTGTTCGACAAAATATTTGCATTCGCATGGAAAATTCGTCAGAAAATTTCACAAGGCACGCACGAATGAAATTTATTCGAAGGGTCTATGTGAAAAAAAAAAAACTGATTAAAAATGAGCGGCCAGAATCTGTCTCGCATCCAACGGTACAGTAATTCCTCCTACGACACGACGACAAACCGAGAACCTTTTAATTTTGACGTGCGTTCGCGTGACGAGCGGCAACGTTGTTACCACGTTAATGAGACGCGGATCTTAATACGAAATCTGGCCTGTCGTGGCTCGGAGCCACGTCGTGGCGTGCCAATCGTTCGCCTAAATGACTGTGTGAACTTTACACTTATAGACGGGTCTAAATTGTCTCTCTTGTAACACGGCGATTGATACCGTGATTCGTTCCTTGAAAAACGAGCCCCGACGTGATGGCCGTGCTATAAACGAGCTGATTCAGAGATATCTTGTACGATATTCCAATCGGGTGTTTTAAATTGCGTCTCGTTTGAGGACGAGGAATTTTCTACGCGAAGAAAAATTGGCGATGGAAATTAGTTGCAGTGGCGCGATTTTCGACGTCGACCTCGGTATTTATTTACCGACGTCTAAAGAAGCAGAATGCGTCTAAAGTAGTTAAAACTAAAAAATAAAAATGACAATTTGAATACCTCAAATTGAATCACCACGTGTGACTTGTGAAAACTTTCGACAGAATTTCTATTTTAATTTAGAAAATTGTGCGTGCAATTTTAGGAATTTCATTCCTAACAATTTCTAGAACGCGAGTTATTTGATATTTTTTGAAAATATTTTCCTGAGAGGTTAGTAATTCCCCTGTTTTTAGTAACTTTTATATGCACAAGGTGGCACATCGAAGAATAAGCGTTCCTCGCTCATAATAGGCACTCTTGTTTCAATTTCACTTAATCGCGAAGCAATTTTCGAGAAACGAGATTCTTTTAGATTTATTTATTAGTTGCAAGAAGAATAGAAGAAAAATAAAGCAGTCGAGCTAACCCAATCAAGCTTTTGGTACCAAAAGTCACATTAAAAGTTACTAGAAACAAACTGTCCATATTACTCGTCGAACTGGCCTAATTATTACTTTGATAATTCAACATTTGATGTTAACAATTTCTACAAATTTTACAACTATCAAAATTAATTTAACCTTCCGCTTGAAACAAATCGCTCATACTGGAAATGGAACGTTACTCTCGTCCAAAGAAAGCCCAAAATACCCGCCACTAGGGAAATTCTACGTTTGATTTTTCAACCCGGTTGCGAGGTAATAAATTATCCCCGAACGCTGAATATCAAACAGGTTCTCTGCCAGGTTAGACCCGAAATTGCGTTTGCCAGGCTCAGTTTAGATTAGGTTCGCCTCAACTTGGCAAATCGTGTCAACGAAACGAATAGCGAAACGAGCGTTCTAGGTTAGGTTAGGGACGCAACTATTGCCACTTAGATCCAGGCTAGATATCGAAATTCACGTTCCACCAGTTTTATCTTATTTGTTTAACCTCGTTGAGCACGATGAATTATCCAGTGAGATTCCAAGGCTCGTTACGGGGCGGTTAAATCGCCAGGAGCCGGGGAGGGGAGGGACGAGCGTTGAATGATTCTTCGAGGGGTTGGAATTCAGAGTCGCAGTTCGAGCGAATTCGTGCCACGCCGATTAAATAATCTGCAATTAAGGAGGCGCCTTAAATTAGGGGGGAAGTTTCGTGGCGCGGTGATAAATTTTTTTGTCGCGATAAATCGACCCACGCCCGAGCAACGCCTCCCGATGGGGTAGTTCTCCCTATTACTCGAAATCCGTTTAACCGCGTCCCGAGTAATGCGACGCCATTGTTTCGATGAATTTAGCGCGGTGAAATCAGCAAAAATATAGCCCCCGTAAATATACACCTTCGTCTATAAATTACAGGATTACATTGGTCAATATAATCGGGATGTTCGACAGTATTCTAGAATAATATCGAATATTTTGTAGGTTATGTTACTTCCACTTACTGTCATTATTTAATTTACACACTATTTTAACGTATTATAGATTATTATTATAGGTTTCATATCACATACTATTATCTATTGTATATAATCAAATTATATTATAACTTGTACTATGATATATTAATAATTGTTTTATATGTTAATATAAATACTGTACATTGCTGTATATTATATGTATATAGGTTATGTTATTTCGATTTATTATTATTTGATTTACACAATATTTTAATGTATTATAGATTATTATTATTATAAATTCTATACTATATATAATTATTTACTGTACGTAATATTATCATATTATATATATTATACTATGATATATCAATAATTCTTTTATATGTTAATATAAATACTGTATATTATATGTATATAGGTTATGTTATTTTGATTTATTATTATTTAATTTACACACTATTTTAATATTCAATTATAGATTATTATAATAAATTCTATATCATATATTTACTGTACGTATCATAATATATATTATACTATGATATATCAATAATTCTTTTATATGTCAATATAAATACTATACATTACTGTATATTATATTATTGTTATAGATTCTATATTATATACTATTATTTATTGTATGTAATATTATCATATTATATATTATACTGTAATATATTAATAATTCTTTCATGTGATGATATTACTGTACAGTACTGTATATAACGTATATATAATATACTACATTAATGTTACATTATATTTTATTAATATAACTATATTAATATATTAATATATCACTCTTTAATATATCATCCAATAATCTACGAATAATTATGATTCTTATCATCAATTTAGTATCGTTTGAACATTTACTCTGCTTGTACTTCTCCACGCTATGAAATGATTTGCATTGTAAAATAAAAATTGTATCGTATTTATAATTTTTATAACGTGAAATGCAGATTATATGATAAAGAACTTTAAAAAAATGGGCAACTGGTCCTACATGTTTTTTTTTTTTTCAAACGTAGTGAGGAGATTGTTGAATAATTTATAAAGTTATACTTTTATTATTACTGAATAATTTATAAATGTTTGCAGTACGTTCTGCATAAAGAGCACACTCGTTTTGCAGAAACGTAAAGTTTTATAAACTGATACAGAAACATCATAGTAAAGTATATTTTGTTTTGCTGTAATTAATAAAATTAAACAATAAGATCAAGCAAAGCGGTTATTAAAAAATAAAATGATCGTTTGTAATAACGAAATAATTAATTATCTTGTTCAAAATAAGTCTGACGAGTTACGAACGAGATCACATCCACATACATTTACGGCAATTTTTTTTCCTCTCAATTTAGTGAATTCAGCACACGAGTAGGAAATAAAACGGATACAAAAGAAAAACGGAAAGGAAAAAAAAATAACAGAAATTATCCACCAGAAGTATCGATAAAGGTAACAGAAATTTACTCAGGGGAAAAAAGAAGGGACGAATAAAACGTGGTCATTGTTTAACCAGCATCGATCAAACGTGAAGTTTTTTCAATGGACTGCGAGATATTTATCAATCACGTCGAAGCGATAAAAATTTGATCGTCGCTGTATCAACCACAGTGGATAAACGTTTAAACAATTCAACTCTGCCGAAGCTTTGACGTGTTTCGATATCGAATCCAGAATCCCTCGTTCGAATTTTCATTTCGTCGTTCCGACAGAAATATCACTGGATAGCCTGACCTAATCCCCTCGACTGGATCTATCAACCACGTTTCCTTTGCACGATTTTCTTCGCGAAAGTATCTCGAACGTCATTTATTACGAATATATTGGTGAAAGTATCTCGAACGTCATTTATTACGAATATATTGGTGGAATTTTGTTGCACAGGATATTTTGGAATTTTGTTAGCCTCGCAACGAAGCACGATTGTTAGACGTAGGGATAATTCCACGCGAGGAAGAGAAGGATAAAATTCTTTCATTTAATAGCGAATTTCATCTCATTTCGATGTTATTCAATTTATACATTTACTTTGTACCGAATTTCATTTATTCTTTCTTTTATTCAACAACAAACCGTACTTAATTCAATTCTCTTTAATCTTTGACGATATCCGTTTAATTTTAATTTCACCTCGTGCAACTTCCTTTGATAATAAAGTTCGTCTAATTGTAATCCCATTAACTTTGCTGCCCCCATTTGTTAATGAATTTACCTTTGCCCAGTGATAGGGGTGAATTTAATTTAATTAACGATCAACAGTCTTCGGCTCAATATCGCTCAAGTCTCACTTGCTGAATTCTCGAGAAAAAAGAAAAAGGAAATCGAGCACGGAGACTCACGAAGCGAATTGAACTTTTTCCAATTATTCCAAACAAACGAGAAACGTCAAACAAAACTGAGATGCACGCGGCAAAATTTCTAATTTCAATCGTTCGAATGTACAGGGTGGAAAGAAAAGTTTGTCCGTGGTTATCATAGACGAATTCCTGACATGGAATTTCAAAAATTTTTCTTTTTTTTTTGCATTGTATTCTACTCATCACGAAGGTAAAACTTTTCCAAGAAACCTAATAGTACTTTTGAAAAATGGCAAAAAAGTTCTAACAGTGACTTTATGGTTCTGGAACAGGTTTAATTGCAATTAATATCTTTTTTTTTTTTTTGTATTCTACTCATCACGAAGGTAAAACTTTTTCAAGGAACCACAGGTCGCAATCCAGTAGTTCTCTTGAAAAATGGCAAAAGAGTTGCGTGCTAACAGCGACTTTATGGTTCTTGATTATGTTTCACTAACATCTGATTTATCACAATAACCAAATTACATATATTTAACTAAATAGTCAACTAATAAAACTAACTGCCAACAGTATTCAAAATGAAAGTGTCACATCGACGCCTGCAGAATCATAAAGTCGCTGTTAGAACGCACGCGTCCCCAGTGTTAGATAATTAAGAAACTTTCTTTTGGAATTTTTGGATATCTATATTACGTAATGTCTATATCTTGAATAACGGTTAGTTTCATCGTTTGATGATTTAGGCTCACACTGATGCTACAACCGTGACAAATCAAATTTACGTAAAATTACGTAAAATAGACATCCACGCGTCCAGAATCATAAAGTCGCTGTTAGAACGTACGCGTCCGCACTGTTAAATAATTAAGAAACTCTTTTGAAACATTCTTCAAAAGAACTATTAGGTTGCGATCTATAGTTTCTTGCAAGAGTTTTACCTACGTGACGAGTAAAATATAATTTAAAAAAAAATTCTTCACATGTATTTACATGGTTCTTTGCATTTTCATCAAATCGAGAGTATGGAATTCATCTGTGATAGCCGTGGACAAATTTTCCTTTACACCCTGTATTCGAAGTACCTTTTTGCATCGCGCGGCGAAACGAAAGGAGGGAACAAAATGGAGAAAAGGGGAACTTCTGTCGCGAGAACGCGAGGGTCGAATCGTCAAACTAACTGGAAAATCAGGCTTTCGGGCGCGGAAAGGATTCGCGGAAATGCTTGCCACGGTGACTTAATCGCCAGATGGCCGAGGAATTTCGTCCGGAATGTTCCACCTGCTGTACCACCGGCGAACTCGACGATGAACGCGCGACAGAGCGAGTGCTCAGGTATAATAACCCGGACGTCGCAAGTAGTACGAGTCAACCGTTTCGCCGACGTCAACGAAATCCCTCGTTCCACCGCGAGCCAACTTCATTTCGCCCATGAGAATGTAATATTCCACGTCATCTCGCGTGACTATTGATACGATAAATCGGTGAAGATTGTCGTTATATTTTTAACAACGATGTATTATATAACGGAACATTGCTGTTTGATATAATTCAATGTAATTATATTAAGAGTATTCATTATTATTATTTTATTTTTTTACATTATTCGTATTATTTCACTTTGTAATAATTATAATAATTAATACAATAATAATAATAGTAATTGATATATGTACTTTATAACAATTATAATAAGATTAATAATTTTGTATTATTACAAAATTATATGTAACAATGCTGGTACGTGATAGTATTATATATTGTTGTTTTACTTTCAAAAATAAAATTAAAGAATAAAAAATAATACGGTCATGAAAAGAAATAAAATCAAATATTAGCTTCTATTAAAATTTTGAACACTTCGGTGGAACGAATCTTAATTCCTAATTGGTATCATTCGACAATCATTACGATGAAAATTTAATATCGGATTGCTTGATCTTGACATTTTCAAGTTCATAATCGACCGGAATAAAATTAAAACTTTTTCTGAGATTTTGATAATATCGTTTGGTTATTACTGATTACATTTGTCTCTCATCACTCGCTGGTTAACTTTGGTTGTAATAAAATTAGGCAGGACAGTTTGGAGCTTCTCAAAGTTCAGCTATTTTTACGAGACATTTGATTGCTCCCATTTTCAGCAGCGGCGTGTCAAAATGTTTCCGTTCGGGAATCAGGCTGAATCGAAATTAGAAAATCAATGAAGACGAAGTTATCACGCTCGACTTTGTTGTTTAAGGTTCAAACGAAAGTTTGACAAGACTCTGATTCTTTGTGATATTTAATGCGATCTCAAGACGTAAGTAGTAATATCCTAGAAAATTGTTTCGGTCGACTTGAGAATTTTAAATTCATCACTATTCTGAAATGTTAAGTTCCAAGATGAAACTCTCGATCGAACTTTTCTTTTTTTTTTTTCTAATTTAAAACGTGAATTTCAAGTTTAAATTACTAAAAGATTTTTTTGCTTAATATTCACAAAGGATTCAAATAGTTATTATTTAAAGACGCAAGTTTGGAACTACAATATTTTGTTATAATTTTAACTGATTAATTTGTTAATTTTACATTGAACGAAACGAGTTTTCGCGTTTATAATAAATTAATTTAATCCGTTTAGATCTCCAAACGTAGAATTTCAAAAGGTAAAGCTTCAAAAGGTAAAATTTCAAAACGCAAGGTTCCAAATAATTTACAAAATGATCCTCAAAATAAAAGACACAAACGAATTTTAAATTATTCCCATCTTGAAATATAAAATTCTAATGTAATCAGCAAATTAATTTTCCAAGTTCACCTTCCAATTTCACTTTTCTATTTCCATTCAAATCTCCGGGGCTCCGTACAATTTTAAAACGGAAGTTCCGAGTCGAACATCAATTACTTAAAATTGATTAAAATTTGATTAAAAAGGTGTAGGGGTCGTAAAAGATCAAAATAAAAATTTTACACGTAAGCCCTGAAACAGAATCACTAAAAATTTCAAGATATTCCCATCTCTTTAAATATGAAATTTTCAAGGAACAGATTAATCTAAATTCTGCTCCGTTTCCTCTTAAATTTCTAAATGTTTGCGTTTTAAAATATACGTTTCAAGGATATTTTTACACAAAATACGTCAGATAAAAAAAAACCTCCCTTCAACTTAAGATTTATCAAGATTAAAATCACCGAAGAATATTTTCACTTAAAATTCGTAAAAAAAAAAAAACCAAAGAGTGCAAAGTTCCAGAAAAAGAAGAGAGAAAAATTTCGAGTTAAAATCACGAGAGAGAATTGCAAGCTATTGAGATACAAAAACATCTCTCCGTCAGTTAGCAAATGAATTTCCAAATAATCTTGCAAATTGTTCGCTGCAACTCGTTCAACGAAATTCATCCCAACGATCCAGACGAAATTCAGACGAAAATTGATACATCGTTTGGCCGGGCTAATGAGGATAGAAACAGTGACACCGGTGGCATAATGATCGGGGCCAGTCGCCTCTAATTACTTGGCGTGCGGCACTTTCCTCATAATTTCGTTTCGGTTAATGCCAGGCAAAGGGCGATGCATTATTCGGTTAATAGCGATTCGGTATGCGAACTTGCACACGGTTATTATAATCCTACAGCTCGCCGATGTAATTATCGACTATGGGGAACGTAGCGTCGTTTGATCTTGTTAACGCGACACGCCGGTTCGTTTCCAAGAAACAACGATCAAGAATCCATCCTCCACCAAATCCAGCAAATTGCACCACTTGAAGAGGTTGGAAAATAATTGCAAACGCACGTCAATTAATAAAATTGATTGATTAATTTAGAGCAACTAAATAATAATCAGCTCTTTCTTTTAATTCCGTTTCCGTATTCGAAACGTCTCCAAAGTTACTCTGATTGTTGTACTGAAAGAAGAGTGAGGATCAATTTGGGGGGGGGGGCGGGGGGGGGGAATTTTGCGATTTTTACGAATTTTCGTAGTGAATAATAATATAATATAATATGTGTAACAATATAATAACATATACTATATTATATTGTGAATAATAATATAATACATGTAATATGTACATATTATATTATATTGTGAATAATAATATAATATATGTAACATGTATATATTATATTATATATTTAATATTATAATACACATATTGTATAATATATTGTAATATATTATACAATTATAACAACATTATAATAATATATATAATATATATAAAAATATGTGATATGCAT
Source organism: Frieseomelitta varia (assembly GCF_011392965.1). NCBI lineage: Eukaryota > Metazoa > Arthropoda > Insecta > Hymenoptera > Apidae > Frieseomelitta > Frieseomelitta varia. The sequence goes on from NW_025110571.1 coordinate 231,313, forward strand.
ATATTATATTATATATTTAATATTATAATATACATATTGTATAATATATTGTAATACATTATACAATTATAACAACATTATAAAAATATATATAATATATATAAAAATATGATATAATAATTACAACAGTTATATAATTATATCATTGTTAAATTATGAATTTTCATAGTGAGTAATAATATGATATATGTAAAAATATATATCACATTATATGTATAATATTATAATATATACATTGCATAATATTATAATAATAATATATATAATATGTGTTATATTATATATTATATATATTATATTGTATTATAACAGTTATATAGTTATATTATTGATAAATTATGAATTTTCGTAGTAAATAATAATATAATATATGTAACAATATATATAATAATATATATTATATATATAATATATAATATAGTATATATAAGTATATATAGTATTGTATATATAATATATAGTATAGTATATAATATATAGTATATATAATATAGTATAGTATATATAATATATAGTATAATATATAATACCATATATTATATATATTATATATAATACTACAATAATATATATTGTATAATATAATAATAGTATTATATAATTACAGTAACATTATATAATATATATAATGTATGTAACAATATATATTATATTATATATATATTATTATATTATATTGTACAATATATATATAACAATATAATATAATAATATATAACAATTATAATATAATAATTATAACAATTATAATAATTAGAACAATTGCACAATATAATTATATACTTGTTATAATAATTAGAACATTATAATATTATAAAATTATATCATTGTTAAATTATAATCACATTAAAATGGCAATAACTAATCTCTAAATTAGCAGGAATACCGAATACACAATTCAGAGCAAGCACCTGTGCTTCGTTCTCCGAATTTATTATTTCACAATTGAAAATAAAAATTCAATCTCTGGCACACACAACACACACACACACACACACACACACGTGCACTGAGAAATGGTTGGAAACATTGATGTTTTCGACCAATGCAATCGCGCCGGAGGCAAAAGATCAAACAGGCTCGTGGAATCTAGGCTTCTAGGCTCCGGATGAGACTTCACCAAACAGAACTGGCTATTACATCTTCAATCCAAATGTCATACTTTGACCTAACACGCTAACCCGGCTGCAGCGTGCCAACGGGAAATTCTCATTTTCCAGTTTAAATTTAACATTTCGGCGATTCTGAAGAGCGGATCCCCGGACTCCGATGTGAAATTCAAATTGATCGAACACCGATGCACTCTGGCTTGTACGAGCTTTGGGGGAGCCTTCGACTTGATTATAGCGTGTAGCAGGCAAGTCTTAATCTTTCAACGCACACCTGACAAGCTAACTTGATCCTAACGTTATGGCACGAATCCGAGTCAATCTAATCCTTGGTCTAATTCCAGCTTACGTCAAGTTGCATTAAGACGATGATCGAGTTGTAATCTGGGGGGGGGAAGCAAATTTGCTCGAGTGTTTCGTATATATTTATACGTGTGTGTTATAATCAATAAAAAAATATTAAAATAAAAATAATATTAAAAAATTAGTATAAAAAAATAACATTAATAGAACACAAAAGTGTGTGTTAAAAAATATTATAAAATAATATATCATGTGTATAGATGATGAATAATGCAAACATGTACATAATATATATATATATATATATATACATACTTATGCAAATTAATATTCCTATCAATATTTATATCAATGTTCCTATTAATTAATAATTAATAGGATTATTTAATTAATTTTAATTCCCATTATATGTTACTATTTTATATAATATTAATATTTTACTATTTTATATTAAAATATTGCTATTACATACAATGTAAAATATAATGTAAAATATTACTAAATTACTATTTTATATAACGTAATAGGTGTTAATATCTTAGATAAAAATGCACATTTAGAAATTGAAAAAATATCTTGTACAACATTCGGACAGTAATTAAAAAAATAGTAATTAAAAAAATAAACATTTAATAAGTTCCACGTGCATTTATGTAAAATATTAACAGTCATATATATATTGTAATATATATATATATATATATATATATATATATATATATATATATATATTGTAACATATATTACATATTATATATTATATTATATATAATACATATACTATAATATATAATATTAATATATTAATTTATATATATATATATATATATATATGCATCAATAATATTAATAATATCAATGCAATATTTTATCAACAACATCAACAATATCAAGTCAAAATAACGTTTCACCAATAATACTAATAAAATTAATGGCGAAACAATATTCTAACATAAAGTAACGTTCTACTTTCCACAATCTACAATCCACACATCACTTCGTCGAAAGAGCCTACGTATTTAGGTTCCGTTCACAAGAGGAGTAACCAAGCACAAGGGGGTGATGTTGAACCTGCGATGGACAGAAAATTGAAAATGGGATTTGTTTAATTAATCTGCCGACATCCGGGAAATTAAGGGGACGTAGTTTTCACGATGGAGCGCGTAGGTTTCACGGTGCAGCTCTGTTTTCACCGGCGCACGACTCGCGCCCAACTTTGGAAGATGCAAGCCGGCCAGATTCAAATTCTTCGCGCGAAGCATTCCTCCACCCCCGTTTCCTGCTTCTTAACTAACTTTCTCCACGGCGTCGTCTGAATTTTGATGCGACACGGCGCACATCATTCCCTTAATCTCTCCCCCTCGCGTGTATAACCGTGGCGAGCATAACTGAAGCAACAACTATAGATTTTATTATTGATTTGATTATTTTGTATTATTAGTTGATTATTGATTCAGATTACTGCTCATCGTTATATTATATTTCATACATATATTACGATATGGCGTAAATATTGTAATTATATTACAGTATTAACATTATAATGTTATATCATATTGTTGATCAGGCTTGCTATATGACATTTATAGTTGGTTTGATTATTGACTATTGATTTGATTGTTTTGAATTACTATTTGATTACTGATTTTAAATTATTGTTCATTGTTACGTTATATTATATATTATATTATATTATATTGGTTTGATTATTGACTATTGATTTGATTATTTTATATTATTATTTGATTACTAATTTTAATTACTGTTCATTGTTATATTATATTTTACACTATATTTAGTGTAAAATATAATGTGTTTACAGTTATATTTTACATTATATTAGGATATACAAATATTGTAATTATATTACAGTATGTTACAAAGTAATAACATTATAATGTTACTTATCATATTGTTGATATGTGATATCATGCTCGATATATGATATATGATATATCATGCTCAACATAACATTATTATCATATAATATTTTTGTTTAGATTAATATATTAGTATAATTTATATTAGTATAAAAATTAGATTGGTGCATGTGAAAATAGCCTAACCCAAACTTTGACGATATGTAATTTCTTTGCCAATCTTCTGATCTAATATTGTCTGTCCTGAAGATAAAGATTTCATGAAAATCATTCTTCATTGTCGTTGATATTGATTATATTGTATTATATTGAATTGTGATTATATAAGATTATTGTTAATGTATATAATTGACATTTGATTGATGCATAAGAGAATGATGAAACATTAATACGTTCTTTATATGAGTCAAAACAATTTCTACTTTTTTCTAATCTATTTTTCTAACAATTCTGTATTATATTGTATGATATTGTGTTACATTACATCACATTATATTATACTACATCATATTACGTTGTTAATGCATGTACAATATATTAATATGTTGAATTAGTATATAAATGTACAATTATATATCAATATTAATATATAACATAACATTAACTTATACTAACAGCTAACATACTAATATATACATATATTAAATTACTAAATTATGAAGACATACAGAACAATTTTTATTCAATTTATTAATGTTATAATAATACGTAGTTTGCTTATGAATCTTGTAATTTTGTATATTCTAAACCTATGGATTTCATGAGAATCATTCATCTAATCAACGAAATTCCGCCAATTTGAAAAACCTAAGAAAATTGATCTAACAAATTCTTATTCAATTGTCTATGAAATCCCTGTCGCAGCAAACGTTTGCATAATTAACGCTTACATTTCAGTGGTTAACTGTTCAGTTATGCTCTTCGCTGCCGTTATGCTTCGTTTAAACATAACGTTGAAACGAACGATCTTTTCCTTTTTCTTCGGGCTGGCCGAGTGATTCGTCGAAATCACCGGGAATAAAAGCGAGAAGATAGATGGATAATTGAACGTGACGGCGGATTTATTCGAAATCGCTCGCGCTGGAAATTCGGCAAGGGTAGAAAGCGAAAGTCCCTCACCCTTGACCCGACATCGACTGTGTTTCGCGCGGAATTTTTCCCGCGTTTCTCCAATCTGCATAGATAAAAAAAAAAACCAAGTAAAGAGAACGAAAGAGAGAGAGAGAGAGATGGCTAGATTCAAATGAACTCCTCTTTTTTTTCGGTTCTGTTCTCGTTCCGGAAAAAGAAGCCAGTTCCAGTCGTTACCGCCTCTATTTACATTCTATTCTGCATGCGGAACGACCAGAGAGTTGGCTGTTTAAAAAAAAAAAAAAAGGAAAGGAAAACAATCCTCCGCTCATTTTTCTCTTCCTATTGTTGTCACGCCGCGTGAAAAACAAAGGCGAATCATTTCGGATCGATTGGTTATCGAGTGGAATTTCGAGAGGAACGTCTCTGGATATATTTGAAAGTGAAATTTTGCTTCTGATTTTTATGGCGATTGTCGAAGTTATTATATAGAAATTCACTGTCTCTTGAGTGTCTTTTCACAGATTCTCTTTTTCGTTATTATAACGTAATTTTCCAAGAAATTCCATTTTGAATTATTATCAAAATTCCAATTGTTATAACATATGGAGTTACCATTAAAATTTTGTTTAAAACTTTCTCTACGCACGAATAAAAATTCACAGTACATTTGAGGTGTGAATTTTTAAGAAGTCAGAATGTTGAAATTTTGACTCGTCAGATATCATTGTTCACATTTTGATCATAAATATACCTGTATCTAGCAAAGGATTGCATTGAAAAATAATTATGTGATTATTAAATATTACTAATATTACTAAATATCCTAAATATTATCCTACAGCAACATAATTATATTAAAAAATAATTGTATAATTATAATTATAATTAAGGATATTTACTGTTGTTTTAATAAATTTTGTTACCACACTACGTACCTAGTAACGTACGAAAGTGATCCAATAATTACAGCATAAATACAAAATATAAAATACAACTACAATATAAATTATTGAAGGATATAGTTATAATACTGTTTATAACAACAAAATCAATATTATATTACAATTTTGTATTTTATATTATGCACAGTGTAATAACCAGAATGATTCAACAATTGTACAATTATAATTTTATACTTTCATAATATAACCTATAATGTATTCGATAATATTATAAAATTTATAATGAAACAATAATTGTAAATAATAATAATATAAATAATAAATAATATCGTTATATTAATAAATAATAATATTATAAGTAACAAATAATAAATAATACTATGGTAATAAATATTCGATAATATAATATTTATAATAAATAATAATTGTAAATAATAATAACATAAATAATAAATAATATCATTATATTAATAAATAATATTATAAGTACCAAATAACAAATAAAATAGTAATATTCGATAATATAAAATTTATATTAATAATTGTAAATAATATTAACATAAATAATAAATAATATCGTTATATTAATAAATAATAATATTATAACTAACAAATAATAAAAAATATTATCGTAATAAATGTTCGATAATATAATATTTATAATAAAATAACAGTTGTAAATAATAATAACATCACACTATTGTATTATTATTATTACAATGTTATATTATTATTATTATACTGTATACTTCATTATATTATTATATTATTATTCATAAGTAATAATTAATTATACGCGCGTAACACACGCGGTAATGCACAAAAAATTGACTAAAATTCAGCACAACGTGCAAATACAAATATATACAAAAAAATATAAAGTTCAAGGTTCCACCTTGACCTTGATCCAGATTGAAGACCTTGACCGAATGAAACCCGAGGATCTCTGAAACTGATCAGGACTACCTCCCTGACCAAGGTGTCGCTGTCACGCCAACGTGAATTGTTAGGCGAGCCAGGATAATGGACGTAACGGCGCGATTTCGACGGTCCAACGTCGTTCGCCATCCCGGCGGAGATAAATGTTGAACTGAAGGGCCGAAGGGCACGCACGTGAAATTGCCATGTTCAATCCGTTCGCGAAGATGATACCGGCCCGGTTTAAGCGGTTCGACGTTACAGGGGCGACACTCAATTGTCAGTCGCAACGTGAATTTGCACAGGTGTCAGGCGCAAGATATCATATCGGGGCCGCGCGCTCTGAATGGATGAAATTGCTGAAGCGAATCGCCGCGACGTGCGTCAGATCGGCCAGCTATCGGCGAGCTACGTGAAATGAATTTAGCTACGCTGCCATGATCCTCTGATCTGATCTATGCGTCGTTAGACTGCTGCCACCGCGGCTGTCTTTTCTGTCGTGTCGAATTTCGCAGCGTCGAATGAACGCATGTGTTACGTGTCTTATGGTGGGCAGCGTGCGCATATGGTTGTGTTATATGTTGTACGTAGTTTGTCAATCGGTGGGTGAGGAAAGTATTCGAACAGTCGTGTACATTCATGTACAGGGTGATTCACGTGACTTGCACGCTTGAAGCAACTTTTACATACATCATACGCATTTTACATTCCTCTAATGAGAAACTGTTTGAAAGTTTGAACTGTTCGAAAGTTGTATGGTTTCAAGGGAGACAAAAATATGGGGCGTGTCGATTTCGTCATCTTTGTTTCTTTCTTTCTTCTTCTTTTAGTTGGACCATATTTTTTGTTTTTCATCGTAAATAAAGAGAGAATATTAAAAAACCCACGTTGATCCTAAATTTGATAGTTGAGTCAATTCAATCAACTAAATTCAGTTACGATAATTTGTCTAATATAGTCGGAGGATTCGACAATGTTTGCCTTATTTGTCTTGTATGGAACACATAACTGTACATTTTTCTATCGTACAAAAGAGTGGCTCACGAACAATTTTATGTACGTATGTACTTATATATATATGTATATGTGTATATATATATATATAAATAATTTATTAATTTTTTTATTTTATTGCATCGCGTGTGTGATCATGAAAGTATCAGACTATATCTTGCATACGTTATTTGTCTATAATTTTCTTCATTATTCAGTATTCGAACACTCGTGCATTCATATATATATGTATATTATTAATCTATTTATTTATTTTTTTGTTATTGTCTATTGTATATCGATCATCAAAGAACTGTGTGTATCACGAAATATAACAATATATCTATATCTTGTGTATATTATTTGTCTATATTATTATGTATATTTGTGTATATTACATAATTCTTTATCCATTAATTTTTTATTAATTCATTATTTTATTTATTATTTACTATTATTTTATTTATTATTATTTTATTAATTTTTTATCTAGATTATTTATCTATAAATTCTTTCATTATTCAGTTTTCGAACACTTGTATATTCATATATATATATATTATTATTTTTTTTTTTTTATTGTAAATTGCATATTGATCGCGAAAGTATTCGAACACTTATAGTTCACGTTATATTACATATTTTGTATAGAGCATATATAGCACATCCCTATTGTGTAAAATATTCCACTTTTCTGTAGTATATTGTAGTATATTAATTTCTTTATTGTACGCAGTGAAATATTCGCGGAAATATTCGAGCGTTGAGCTTGAATGCTCAAACGATCAGAATTTGACAGAATTTATCCACACCACGATCCGGTCAATTAATCATTAAATGCCCGAAAGAAGTCTCTCCCCCCTTTTCAATCTTACGCGATCGCGTGATTTTTTTTTTTTTTCTTCCTTTCTTTTTCTTCCCTCAGCTTCGCCAACAGTGTGCCAACAGGTTTCCCATTCCGTCGAGGAGATGGAAATATATTCCGGGAGCAGCTTGGGATCGTCGCGAATAACGCGGTGATTTACGATCCGGCGAGCAGTCATCGGGAGAAAAAGGCGGGAAGGAGGGAGGGGAATCAGTTCGATTTAGAGCCGGGAAACCCGGTGGAAACGAAACTGGTGGAGAGCTACTTAATTATCTCGATCCGCTGAAGCAAGAAACTGCTTTTTGCACTAATGGACAAAATGTCCCTCAAAAATCGACGCGCCGTCTCTTTTTTTTTTTTTTTTTCATTTTGCTGGATTTTTAACTCTCCAGCCCCTGTGATGGAGAGAGTCCCATATTTTCCGCGAAACGTTCAAAAATGTTCTTCTCTCTCCGATTCTTCTTATCGCCTAGCTGAAGAAAATATGTTGCCACGTTGTATTAATTAAGTTTATTATTATAAAGTAATAAGAAAGTAATATTTAATATTTAACGTGACAAATGTGTGTGTGTAATATTAAATATTACTACGTTTTGTGTAATTTTTGTATTAAATGTGTAGTACTGGATGATATTATACTGTATGTTAAAAATATTTAATATTTAATATCGTAATAGTAATAACATATATTAATTAATTAATATCATTGTTATTACACGACAACATAATAATGTAATATTTGATACAGCACAGTGATGGTTAAATATTTCAATAATAACATTTCTTTTCGAATAATAATATTTTTAACATTAATTATAGAAATAAAAAAAGAAGAATATTTCGGACGTTTTATGAAACTAATATTAAATATTGTATAATAATATAATATACAGTAATATTCAAATGTTACAATTAAATAAATATCACTGTAAAAATATTACTATTCATTGGTACTCAACTATGCTGCTTTGGTCTCCAGAAATTATTATATTTAGTGTACTGTCGTTATATAAAATATTAACCACGAAGATTCAATCGACAGAGTATTTTTAACACTAGAATCACCAACGACCGAAGCATAAAAATGTCCATCAAAGAAGATTTTCGCTAAAGCAAAGAGGTGAAAAAAAAACTTCGCAATACAATAAAAGTATACAAATAAAGTTTATATAAATCTCTAAAAATACACCATTTCGCATCGATGAAATTTCTTTTCCAACGAAAAGAATTACGATAAACTACATACTACATACTTTACATATAGAATTTATAACATCTATTATAACTTTCAGTTAGAAATTTCATCGATGTGAAACAATAATGCATTTTTGAAAGAGACATTATTCTGTCAACAATTTGCACAACAAAATAACAAATATATAACAAACGATAAAATGAAATATATAATAAACATAAGAATGAAATAAAATACACAACATTATATACTCGCAATATTTATTTACAATATTATGTTAATAAATTGAATATTGTTATATCCAATTGTTAAAAATTGAATATTATTATATTCGATATATTAATAATATAATTATTAATATTATATTATTATATTAATAATTATATAATATTAAATATTATATTATTATATTATAATATTATAATATATTATATTAATTATTAATATATTAAATATATTATTATTATATTCAATTATTATAAATTGAATATTATTATATTCAATATATTATATTATTGAATTGAATATTACATTAATAAACTGAACATGTAACACGTGAGTGATCAGTTTCAATCATTTTTGGCGCGTGTTAAACACGCGACCTTGAACCGACACGACGTAAAACCGATTCGCCGAAGGCGATGATAACGCGGAACTAGATCGAATCGATGGAGCAACGTTGTTCCATCGATCGGGATGGGGTGATTTTCTTTTTTCCTCCTCCTATTTTTTCTTTCCTTCTTTTTTTCTTTTTTTTTCGTTTCTGTCCCATGTGACAGGTTTTGAAACAGGTTCGTTACGTAAAACAGCGTTCGAGATGCGTCGAATGCTGCGAACAATGCCACCGATCTATTGTCGTGTATGGATAATGCGAATGGCTGTACGTTATATTGGCTCGTAATCTGCCTTTCTGGTTAATGAAAAGCTGCCGCCGCGTCCCGCCACCACCGTGGAAATGATTTCGCCTTCTTAGAACACCGCCGCCCACTCTAGCTAATTAACCTTTCGCGATCTAAATGCCTCGAGGACGCCCCCGAGGGCTCGATAGGCTCGTTCATCGAGACCGATTCAGAAATCTCCAAGTTTACTCGTTGGAAACGTACGGCTCGCGTAAGATTCACATCGAAATCCATTGCGCGAAGAGAACGAACGCACAAGCTACCGATTAGTTGACTCTGAGTGTAAATTTAAAAAAAAGAAAAAGAAAAAGAAACACTAAATTTATTACGTACGCTCTGTCGTGCATAAATAATTGGACAGTCCAATTTCACAATCGAAAAGTCGATGTCTCAGCTTCCTTTTATTTTTTTCACGGTTTAACACTTCTATGTTGTTGATTTTCTACGATTTATTGCAATTGTTAAATTTCATCTGAAACGAGGAGTACGTACACGTTGCTGGCATTTGGTAGAATTGATACAAACTTTTTCAGTATACAAGAAATTAGTCAACCCCTTTCAATCTGTGCAAATTGATACCAGCTATTCTATCAACTGTATTATGTACGATTTAGTATATCATGTTATATTATTGTTATATTATTAAATTACACGTATATATATTATGTTATAACATTAATACAATACAATGTAACGTCATGACATATTGTAATATTAATATATTGCACTGCATCAATATTAAATTAATATATTGTACGAGTATATTATGTTATATTATTATTATGTGCAATTATAATATAATGTACCATTGGAATATAATATTAATATACTGTACAGTATATAAAATATATTATATATTAATAATATTAATATACTGTACTATAATATACAGTAATATACTGTATTATAATATAATATTAATATACTGTAATATACTGTACTATGATATACTGTAATATACTGTACAATAATATACTGTATTATAATATAATATTAATATACTGTAATATACAGTAACATACTGTACTATAATATACAGCAATATATTGTATTATAATATACTGTACTATAATATACAGTAATATACTGTATTATAATATAATATTAATGTATTGTAACATACTGTACTATAATATACAATAATATACTGTATTGTAATATAATATCAATATACTGTATATATACGGTATATTAATATATCGTATCGATGTAATATATATACAATATTATAATATTGTGCCTACGTTGCAAATATCAACAACTGTCTAAACTTATGCACGACAGCACACGTGTGTATGTATATATATATATATATATATACATAACCAACCACCGCGCGTGAATCACACGGACAGGGCGACAGAGACCCAGAGTTGAACAGAGACAGAGAAATCGACTCACCCTCGTTCTCGTTGTTCCCGATGAGAATCTCCGTGTCCTTGAAGTCGGCCTCCCTCAGGAGATCCAACGGATGCTTGGGCAGGAAGATTCCGTCGATAGTGGGAGCGGACGGGAAGCCTAGGATGCCCCAGTAACTGTTCCACTGCTGAACGGATATAGTCTTCGCGTCCACGGACCTCATACAGGCCATCACTCGGGCGGGATTCTCCTGGAGCATGGTCGAGTTGCAGCCACAGTCGTCGACCAGTATCCTGGCCACTTCGTTCGCCTTCTCCCCGGTCATGTAGCTCCACGGTGCGTTCAACGTTCCACTCTGAAGGATACCACGGCGTACCAAGCCGCGTGTTACCGGCGAGATCAAGTGCAGGGACACCGAACTGCCACCGGCCGACTCGCCGAATATGGTGATCAGCTCGGGATCACCGCCGAACGCGGCGGCGTTGTCTCTCAGCCATCTGAGGGCCAACGCCTGGTCCCACAGTCCCATGTTGCCCGGCGCTTCCTCGCTGTTGGTGAAATGCTTGTTCAGGTAGAGGAACCCGAATGCACCGACTCTGTACTGCATCGAGGCGATGATCACGTTGCTGGTGGCTGCCATGATGTCAGCGTCGTACACGTCCAACGTGGCGGTGCCGCTCATGAAACCGCCGCCGTAGATCCACACGAGAAGTGGCAGGCCGTTCTTGTCGCCGTTGTTGGGCGCCTCGGAGCCCTTGTGCCTCAAACGGAACTTCTCCGGCACCCAGATGTTCAGGTACAGGCAGTCCTCGGAGATGTTGGTGTTCGGATTCCACATCTCCTCGCCGGGGAACCCGGGGAAGTACTCGTACCTCTCCTGGTAGCAGCTGTTGGGCAACACGGTGGCGTTCAGCACGCCGTGCCACGGCTCGATCGGCAATGGTTTTCTAAAACGGAGGGGTCCGATCGGCGGCTTGGCGAACGGTATCCCGTAGAATATGTGCACCTCCTTGTCGAGTATCGTGCGCGAGAATCCGCGTACGAGGCCGCTGGTCGTCTCGACCACAAGCGGGTCGTTGTGCACGTTGTTCCTCTGGCCGGACACGCTGGCCCGGGCGAGACTCGCGCAGACGAGCAACAGGAAGGGAAGAACCGGGCCCGTCATCGTGGTCCACAGAGGAGTTTCGCCGATGCACACCTGCCGAGAGTGAGAGACTCAACAAGTTAGCGAGTGGGGGACCCACCGGTGGAGCCGGCTTTTGCGCGGAATCCTCTCCTCTCTCCAACCACGCCGCGTTTCACCGTTTACTCTCTCTCTCTCTTTACGTACCCCCTTTTTTCCCCCCTTCGATTCACCGTGACCCTTTTTTCCCTTCGACACGCACACGCACCAGCGACCAACCTCGATGCACACGCACGCGCGTTTTCACTCTCTTCTTTTTATTTTTCTCTCTCTCTCTCTCTCTCTCTCTTTCTCTCTGAGATCTATTTCGTTCTAGTACGTCGCTCGCCGAAACGAAACACACCTTAGCCGGAGCAGCCACGCTCCGCAGACGTTGGTCACACACTGGCGGAGGAGGAGGAGGAGGAGACTAAAGTGCGCGCGAGGTGGTGTTCGGCCGTGATCCGGAAGCGGAGAGCCAAGGGCACACACGACTTGCGTCGCGGACTAGGCGAGCGAAAGGGACGAGGCGCGCAGACGACGGGCGAGAGGCAAAGAGGGTTGCGACGATATTGTGCGAAGGGTAGATTTTTCGCGCGGCGGCCGGCGAGCCGCGTTGCACGGGGTCGACTGATGGAGGCAGCGGAGGTGGCACGGAGTCGAGGTGCGCCGTTTGGGCTTGGTAGTGGTGGTGAAGGCGATTTCAGACGGTGTGCTGGTGGTGGTGGTGGTGGTAGGCGGCGGTGGTGGTGGAGTGTTTGGCGCACGCCTCGCGCCCGTACATAGCGATGGCCATTCGATTCCCTTCCTGGTAAGTTCTCTCTTCTCCCTCTCCATTCTCATTCTCTCTCTCTCTCTCTCTCTCACTCTCTCATTCTCTCTCTCTCTCTCTCTCTCTCACCAGCGATTTCATCGTCCGGGAAGATTCCGGTGCCTGGAACACGCGCCTACGTTCGATAACGAAGTTCTAATTCCGCGGATATTTCGACTTTACTTTCGAACTTACTTTATTTCGAGAATCTTCCGTTCTGAATTCAAGCTGGCGACCGAATGGTGGATGAAGATACGTCTGTTGAAGAAGTTACAATTTCAAAACAGGTGGGTTTTTCGAATTTTCGAATCTCTCGCTCTGAATTTACAGCGGTAATTGAAATCACAATGAATGACAAAAATGACACGTCTGATGGGGAGTGGGTTTTCAGAATTTTTCACTGATATTTAAAACGACTATGAATGATAGGGAACAGATCGTTGACTTGGAGGATGGTGGAGATTAAATTTCGTGGATTTTTGGATTTCATTTTCGAATTTTTGAAACTTTTTCTATGAATTTATAGTGATTTATAGGGGAGAATGGAAATTGTGATTGATCATGGAGAGAAAATTGTGGACTTGCAACACACAGCTACGTCTATTGAAAAGGTTACAATCTCGTGGGTTTTTGGATTTTGTTTTAGAATTTTCGAGCCTTTCGTTTCAAATTTATAGTGATTTATAGGGAACTGAAATGGTGATAGATGATAGAGAGAAGACGCTATGTTTGAAAAGAAGATTATGATTTCGTGAACTTTTCCATTTTATCAATAGTGTGCAGGAATTTAAATTCCAGCGGGAAAGAGTGAAGTTAATTTTCCATGAAAGAATTGTCCCATCTTTTTGAGGATTTCTGCATAATTGTTTCGAATTAACTATCAAAAAATAACCTTTGTTGAGTCTTTTCTTTCTTCATACACATACAGTAGAAACTATTAGTAATAAGTATTTAGTAACTAGCAATATATTTAGTATATATATTTAGTATCTAGTAACAAGTATTTAGTAACTTTCAATATTGTCATATAAACATCTGAATTTTTGTATTTTTGAAACATTTATTTTCTTGAACTGTTTTATTTGTCGTATAAATACCTGAACATTTTACTTCATATCGATCTATTATTATTAATAACTAAATTATTTGTTTCTTATTTTTGGCATATATTTCTTTAACCAGATACTATCCTAGCAATAACCTAATAACCTTCATCACATGTGATATTCCCTATTTCTGAGACATTTATCTCTTGAACTATTAACTAACCAAGAAACAATTTAGTAACCCTCAATATTACCGTATAAGTATAAAAATATCTTCCGACAAATTTATTTTTTATTTTTAATTCATTAATGCTTATCTTCCAGTAAACCTCAACATCGTTGTCGCAAATAATATTCGTTTAATTTTCTTTTTTTGTTTTCTTCTCTGTGTATAATGTAACACGTGTTACAATTAAACAACAATAAAATATACGATATAATTATTGCAACACTATGTCATTGTGCCGCAACAATTACAATCGATCACTTGATATTTTTATTTCCCTTAACTCGCCCATCATTGTGCAACTGCGATCGCTCGAGCAAATCAGACGCACAGGCAAAGACACTTCTCGCGGTGAAAAACGAGAGGCACGTTCAAAATCAGAAGCATCCCACTTCGATACGGCTGTGTATGTATCCGGATGCAGCTACGGCTGGATTAAAATTCAAAGGAGGATAAATTCGCGACAGAGGAGACGGAGGACGACGCGCAGCTTCGGGATTTGCCTCTTTCCAGAAGATGTTTCAAGCGTTCTTAAATTATTTCTCTTTTCGCCGTGGGTAATACACCCGATAAAGAATCCACGCAATAATTCACTGTAACCGCCAGAGACGAGAGAGTTATAAATCTGCTGGCACCGCGGAGTACCTTTCAACACGCTCTACATACTTTTTAAGCATTTCCGCAAAGAAGGAGAGAGAGAGAGAGAGAGAGACTAAAACAAAAGAAAGAGAGAAATTAATTGCTCGCCAAGTTTTGCTTCCGAATGAAGAACAAAAGAAAAAAAAGAAGAGAGGGAGAGAGGTAAAAAGCTGGAACAACAGTGTCCTATCTGCGGACCCTAAGATTTTCGCCCTCTGGTGGTGAACCGATTCCATTTCGGGGCAATATGGTCGACTTAATTCCATCTTCCTCAGACTTCTTCTTCGCCCTGCAGGGAAACACGAATCCACACGTCCCTCGTCACATTCGTCGAATGGGGCTCCTGTTGAAATAATACCAGTGTTAGTACACTCTTGCGAAGTATACATCCACGATACATAATCTACGATATATTCGTCAACTATAGAAACTATATTTCAATCTATAATTTATTAATGAATTTATTAATTATTTGCAATTCAATCTACTGTAATCCACTACAGGTATCCGTGTCATTTCTGTAACGAAGAACGAAAGCTTCGTACAACCATTTTCATTTCATTTTTCATTGTAATATAATAGCTAAACGGCATTCGTATGTAATTAATTAAAAAAGCTAAATCCAAGCAGAAATTATTGGTTTCATTGCAGTGCGTATATTAACGAATATATTGTAACAAACACTGTATTTCCGATATTTTATCTATTCATATTTATATTTTGTAATAATATTCTTATTACATTATATATTGTATATTATATAATAGTATAATAAGTAATAGTATAGTATAATAGTATAGTATAATAGTATAGTATAATAGTATAATAATAATAGTATAGTATATAATAGTATAATAGTAATAGTAGAGTATAATAGTATAATAATAATAGTATAGTATATACTATTATTATAATAGTATAATAGTAATAGTATAGTACAATAGTATAATAATAATAGTATAGTATATAATAGTATAATAGTAATAGTAGAATATAATAAGTAATAATATATAATAGTATAATAGTAATAGTATACATAGCATAATAATAGTAATAAGTAATAGTATATAATAGTATAATAGTAATAGTATACATAGCATAATAATAGTAATAAGTAATAGTATATAATAGTATAATAGTAATAGTATACATAGCATAATAATAGTAATAAGTAATAGTATATAATAGTATAATAGTAATAGTATACATAGCATAATAATAGTAATAAGTAATAGTATATAATAGTATAATAGTAATAGTATACATAGCATAATAATAGTAATAAGTAATAGTATATAATAGTATAATAGTAATAGTATAGTATAAATAATAGTATAATAGTAATAGTATAGTATAAGTAATAGTATAATAGTAATAGTATATAATAATATAATAGTATAATAGTAATAGTAGAGTATAATAAGTAATAATATATAATAGTAATAGTACTATAATAGTACTAAAAGTATAATATATAATAGTAATAGTACTATAATAGTACTAAAAGTATAATAGTAATAGTATATAATAGTATAATAGTAATAGTACAATATTATATATTGTATATTATATATTATTACTCGTTCTTATATCATGCTATGTTATTATTAGTAGCAGTAGAATTTATACATATTATAGCATTTCATGATTTGTTACATTTTTGCAAGTCTCCCAACCGAAAGGAATTAAACGAAATTCGACCAGACCGAAAAGAAGGGGAAGGGAGAAGAGTATAAAATTCTACGACCCGATCATCGTGCTTCGATTACTTTCAACATACATACACATGTCCGTACAATTTTCAACAGCAACCGAGCACTTTACACCCTCCATTGAATTCCTGCATGAAAATTTCACGCGTCCAGGGGGTGGAAGCCGACGTAGAATAATTTCGATGAAACGTTTCCACCGGTTTCGACAATCATCCGCTCAAGACTTCCCAGGAAAAACACGGGCTCTGGCTCCCCGGTGTGAAAACACATTACGTGACAAAGGGGATTCGCGCTTTACTCACTCGGCTAAGCCGTCCGCGTTGGACGCAAAGACATTCGGAATGCGTGATGTTATTAGTAGGAAGACCGCTCCAAACGCAGACTGAATACCTAACGACGCATCCACGATTGCAATCGCGATCCCCTACCGATGGATGGAGATCCCCATCTCTCCCTCCAACCCACCCACTTCCTCCAGAACAATAACCCTCGTTCCTCCTCTCGTCTTCAAAGCTGTTCAAAATTTTCTAAAAGCTGAATATCCGTGTAATAGCATTTTTTTATTTCTTTCTCATTTGTTCGTTTGTCATTTTTTGTAGAGTGTGGATTTTTCTTTCTTTCATGTGTTTACAGAAAATTTTGGAAGACATATATATATATATATATATAGTCAAGAGTGTTTTCTACTAGCATTTAATCACGTGAGACGATCTTTTATAAAAATTCTATTCTTTCCTGAGGAAACTATTGAATTCGCATTGGATTGCATCGAAGTCGTTCAATTCATTCAACTTGTATCTTCTTTCGATCAATTTATATTCTGCTTATACGTTGCTTCACACATATCAGTTTATCATTAAATTAATTTATATAATAGCATATCTTATTAATTATATCAATTATTATTGTTATATCAGTTATTTACTATTTATCAATTATATCATGTCAAATCAATTTACACCAGCAATATCTAGTTTGTACTCCAACAGGTACAAATTAAATAAAATAATTAATTAATGCAACAGACATATATACTAAAATATGAAATAATATAGAATTATAGAATCAATATAAATTGATCGAAAAGAAAGGTACAAATAATTCATTATTCAATATATAATATATAATATCTTGTTTCATATTGTACATTATATATAATAGAAAATTATATTAATATAATATTGTAATTATATTAATATATTATATTAATACATTATATATAATAGAAAATTATATTAATATAAATTGAATGAACTAAATAATTCATTATTCAATATATAATATATAATATCTTGTTTCATATTGTACATTATATATAATAGGAAATTATATTAATATATTAATACACAATATTGGTATATACTCTCTTTCTCTTTCTACGTAAAATCAAATTCTTCGCTGTATAAAAACTATAATTTAATTCTTCCAACATAGTATACTATACATAATGTAACCCATACGATATAATTCTAATGATATAATATAATTCTAAAAATCACTTCCTGCTAAAATAAATCCGTAATTTTTCTGTTTTTTTTTTTTTTTTTTTTTTTTTTTTGTTAATTTGCGAACGCTCTGACTTTCAACATTTGAAAGAAATATGATTTTTGAAACACAGTGAAAAAAAATCAGATTTGAGCTTAAATTTAATTCAAAATTAATAAAATTAACTCTTGCATTTCGATGCTGTATTAAAAATAGGTGAGAAGAAACTTTTGGCGCATCCTATACTATTGAACGAGGGCACCCAAACGCGTCTACCTATAATATAATTATTGTTTCGCTCGTACTCCCCGCCACGCGTTACACGCAGAAACACTACGCAATCCACAATCTCCTGTAACGTGGAAATATTATACACGCGGCGAGATAAAATGAAACTTCCATGCAGATACAACAGCTTCTTCGCTTTCTTTGCGTTTGCTGTCGCACTTTGCGATATTAAACCGAGGTAGATTCCTCAGGAAATAACGAAAAGAATCGTCTGGTTTCTTACTGTACCTCGGCTGAAATCGATCATCCGGCAAAGAAAAGAGAAGGGAAAAGAAGAAAAAAAAAAATCCGATTCGTACACAATTGATCCCGATCCTGTTGTTCCATTATCCGTAGCAAAAACACCGAGGGCATCCCCTAAGAAAGAAAACCATCGGCCGGACAATTCCACCTGAACCATCAGGTGAAAAGGGAGGAAGAAGCTTTCCTAATGAAGCGGCGCAATTACACCGTCGTTATCCATTTTCGAGTTTTACTTGTGCCTCCTACCTGTGCCAAGTTTGTCGTTTTTCAATTGTTATACGTTGATACGATATATTCTCGTTCGCAAGTATCGAGACGCTCTCTGGTATTAATTAGAAATTGTTCGAAAGGTTAATGGTTTTATTTAATCACCGTGGGCGACCGGCCACAATTCTTGAATTGAAAACAAAAGTTCGACAACAAACTGGTCAACAGTGTGTTAAGAGCTATTACTCTGTGCGATTTTGGAAATTACGTAAAGAAAGATAGATAGGAATTGTTGAATCTTAATTCGATTTGCACTTGGGAGATTTGCAAATAGGTTAGAGATTATGTTTCGAAGTTTCGCATCGTCTATTTCATTTAATTTAATTACGAAACACTGAATAAAATATCACTGCAATTTTTGAGCGATATAGAATTGATATTTTAGTGATATTTGGTATAGTGGTATATTGGCTATACTGGTTTGGTTAAATTATAGCGTTATATTGGTTATATTGGTCATATTATATGTTGGCCACATTGGTTATATTATATTGATTAAATTGTATACTTGTATAGATTATACTTGTTACTTTATACGTTGATTATGTTTGATTATATTAGTTACATTAATTATATTTAACGGTATAACCAATATAACCACGTATCAATGTTACAATATATAATGATATGTTGGAAATATGTTCATATATTCAACGTTACATTAAAGATTATGTATATTAATATTACGTACTAATATGTATTATTGTATATTGTAAATTATAAATTGTATACTAATATATATATCATTGCACATGTACTGATACTTATTATTGTATAATACTACTGTACATAAATACACATATTATTTTATATGCATTAATATGTATCATTTATTGTACAAATGTATATTATTTGCTATGTATATTATTAATGTATATTATTTCCTACATGTATATTATTATTGTACATATTATTTGCATAAATGTAATCATTATTGTATGTAGAAATTGTACGTACAGATATGTGTACATTATTATATATATTATACGTACAAATTGAAGTATATTTATAATCATTATCTGCTGCTATCAATAAATCAATCATTTCCCCTATTAACTTAAACGTAAATCAAAAAACTGCACTTACGAACGAGAACAAACACTCTGAAAAAACTTTCATACAACCACCAGCTCAAGTTAAATTTCTTCATACGTAGCAGAACGAACTTTGGGTTCGTTCCAACCCTGGCTCGTGTCTCCACGCCTGAAAATCACAATTCCTTGTTTATTATTCCACCTCATCCTCCTCGCTTCCTCTCTTGTAATTGGAGAGAGGGCCAACGACTGAAATGCCGCAGCTCGCCACCTGGATAGTAACAGCGGCGTCGGTCCAGGAATTTTGCTCGTTTACGAGGAGCAAAAGCAGCGAGAGAGGCCCGGCCCTGAAAACGACAATTTTCGGTTAGTTTGTCGCGGCAAGACTTCTCGCGGTAAAGTCGAAGGCCCGTCGAAAATCGAAGTCCGCTCACAGATTGCCTCACGCAACGTAAATATTTGACGTGACACAGGGATTCGAGCGGAGTTTGCAACGCTCCCCCTGCGATTCCCAAACGAGAAGCAACAGTCCCCGCTTTGTAAATATGCAACACGCTGATTTCAACTGTTTAACTGTGGTGTTCCAGAGCGATTTCTTCTATTTCACTCTATGTACTTTGGCGAGTTATTTATCGTCGTTGTTCTTAAATTGGTGTAATAAGTATATATATATATAATATGATATAAATAAAATATAATATAATATAATATAATAGTAAAATATATATAATAAATATAATATAAATATAATATAAATATAATAAATATAATATAAATATAATATAAATATAATAAATATAATAAATATAATAAATATAATAAAATATAATATAATAATAATAATATATATAATAAATATAATAATAATATAAATATAATAAAATATAATATAATAATAATATATATAATAAATATAATAATAATATAAATATAATAAAATATAATATAATAATAATAATATATAATAAATATAATAATAATATAAATATAATAAAATATAATATAATATAATAGTAAAATATATATAATAAATATAATAAAATATAATATAATATGATAAAAATAAAATAAAATAAAATATAATATAATAGTAAAATAAATATTATAATAAAATATAACATAATACAGTATAATAATAAAATAAATATAATAATATCACATAATAATATAAATATATATAAATATTTTGATAACACGTTGGATAACATATGATTCTTAATATAATGGATCACATAATAATGTAAATATATATAATATAAATATCACATAATACAAATATATATAATAATACAAATATATATAATAATACAAATATATATAAATATATATAAATATTTTGATGACATATTAGATAACGTATAATTCATAATATAATGGATCATTTATTGCAATGTAATTTTGATTATTTATTGTGATTTATTATTTTAATGCAATGTATCATCATTGATATATGGTGTGATATTGGTGTGATCATTAATTGTTTGAGTATTTTAGTGATTTATTTTAATACAATACATTACTTTCATTAATGTACTGTATAATATGTGTATTTTCATTAATATAATAAATTAATTGATTGCCTCAATGTTTTAATGATTTATTTTCACATAATATATCATTTTTATGAATTTATAATTCATGTAACAGATAATTGAATACTTCAATGATATGTGTGATATAATATACTTGTATTAGACATACATAATATCTTTCGTAATTCTAATTTTGAACGTATATTATATCACTATTTATATATTATTATATTAATTTAAATTATTTCCTCCCCCCCCCTCCACTTTAATTTCAATTATTTCCAACCTTGTCGTTTTTATTTCACTATCGTATGCTATATTTACATTTACATATATTAATCTAATTTCAGATATTCGGTGATTTTAGATTTCGTCCAACGCACGAACAAGCGCACAACTGTTTCGCGAGTGATCGTGACACGTCGACAGATCTCAAGGAATCTCAAATTCAAAGTCTTCGAGTTCTTCAAAGTGGCCAGATCCAGCTTTCGACGAAAGCCAGCGCTCGTGCGAGGTTAAAGGGTAGAAACGAGCGGGAGAACACACCTTTTCCACCTTTTCGCTCGGGCTAATAAAACGTCCCGCTCCGAATCCGTGTCGATTAATCCTAGCGAAACTTGCGGAGGCCCGATCGACCGTGTAATCGGCGTAACTCAATGGATTACGGGTCTCAAGACTTTGACTTCTTCACGAAGAGAGACTCTCACCCTCTCTCCTTCCTGACTACCGAGTCCTTCGAGTCCTTCGAACGCTTCGAATCTAAGTTTCGAGACGATTTTCGATTTGTTTTCATCCTCGAGACTGTGGAGATTCGTGTACGAGTTCAAGCGGAATTTGATGCGACACATATTGCGTCGAGATATTTTCACTTTTCACGATCTTTCGGACGATTTGGGATTATTGGAAGTTTTGCCATTTATAACCTATCAACTAAATTGGAACTAAAGTACGGAATTTTCTTCGGAGTTGTAGCGAAACTTTATATATAATATAACACACGATGGAGTAGACAAGTTTCGAGAAATCACTTAAATGAACGAAAAGTCCAGTAGTTTTGCATCTATCGAATTTCGAAGAAAAATTATAAACTGGGCAATTCGGCTACTTTGGTAATTCTAGCGTTAATTGGCCATTTGTTGAATACAATCAAACAAATACAAGTGAGAAAAGAGATTAAACGAAATTTTCGTCACTGGTAGATACTGTTAATTAACAGCATAATCGATTAAAGAATTTTCCTCCTATCAATTGCATTGAAAATAATATTTGAATTTTACTGAGATTCGACATTTTTAAGAAAATATAAACAATTAACCAATTAACCACTACGAAGCGAAAATAATTTGATTTTACTCTTTCCAAAATTATCTCTGAAGTCGAAAATAGCGCTCTTGCCGACTCTTCGACAAAGAACATTTCTAAATTTGAACAATCGAATAACCACTAATAATCTAATCAATGGAGTTTCTTAAATGTTCTAACTAAAAGTTGCTCGTTCTCAAGCTCAATATACGAATATAGAAACGATTTCCCCTCGATTCTTAAGTGAAAGTGACTATCGCGTCGCACGTTACATTGAAAATTGCTTTTCGAAAAGTCACTACACCCTTCGAAATTATCTTTAAGATGTAGCAATGGAAAATCGTGTGACACTCGAGTCTCGAGCATTGTACGACGTTGTAGCATGAAGCTTTGAGGGAGCCTCGCAGATCGCCAAGCCAAGCACAAGTGGATCCTGATGGCTGTGGCCCTGATCAGTTCTGGAAAGAAGCTGAAGCAACAGAACCTGCACTGGGACGGGTCGGAGGTTGCCAGCAGGTGGCAGGTTCGCCGCGTATCGATTTCTTACGAATCCAGCCGGGCCTCGGATCGCTATAGGGCTGCTCTCGAGTAAAACGGCCCTGAAACGAGCCTCTCCTATCTCGAACTTCGTGCAACGCCCGAATCCGTCCCTTCCTCGAACCACTTTCTCCCGTGGGGGACATTAGAATCAAAGAAACCCTCTGAATAACACTGACGAATCTATCGCCCTCGCGGTTCCGTTCTTCCAAATGATACAAAACGCTTCGAACGGTTTAACAGACAGGGACGACCTCGAGAAAGTTGCGGGACATATTGACAAAGGAAGTTTCATTTCCAACGGACATTTAAATATTTAATGATTAGTAATAATAATATTTAATATGTGATATGACATTAATGTTTAATATAATACGATATTAATGTAATGTTATATATAATCAATTATTACTATTACTAATATTGCTAAATTGTTGTATAAATATTATTAATATAATTAATATTAATAATTTATATAACTTATACTAATATTTGAATAATCAAATATTACTACCACTAATATTGCTAAATTGTTATATAAATATTATTAAAATAATTAATATTAATACTTTATACAATTTATACTAATATTTAAATAATCAAATATCACTAAATTATTATATAAATATTATTAATATAATTAATATTTAATAATATTATATCATAATATTGTAATATTAATATTATAACTAATATTTAAAAGTAATATCATTAATATAATTAACAATTTATATAATTTACACTAATATTTAAATAATCAAATATTGCAAAATTATCATTTAAATATTATTAATATGATTAATATTTAATAATATTATAACATTAGTTATATTATATATATAACTAATATTACACTAATACTTTAAATATTAGTTATATAATAATACTAATAAATATTAATTATATTAATAATATTTATATGTTAAAAATAATATTATTAACATAATTAACAATTTATATAATTTATACTAATATTTAAATAATCAAATATCACTAAATTATTATATAAATATTATTAATATAATTAATAATTAATAATATTATATTATAATATTGTAAAATTAATATTATAACTAATATTTAAAAATAATATCATTAATGTAATTAACAATTTATATAATTTACACTAATATTTAAATAATCAAATATTACTAAATTATTATACAAATATTATTAATATAATTAATATTTAATAATATTATATTATAATATAATAATATTATATAATATATAATAATATTAATATTATAATATTTAACTAATATTTAAAAATAATATTATTAATATAATGAATAATTTATATAATTTATACTTATATTTAAATAACCAAATATTACTATCACTAATATTGCCAAATTGTCATATAAATATTATTAATATAATTATTAGCCCATACAATTGGCTAATACGACAATTTTCGGATGTCGTTTGCTCGCGGATGAAACGCGATCAAGCGCGGACGATTTTGCCGATACCTGTTGGCCAAGGCAGCGAAACACGCCGGCGTAATTTCAGCCAGGCCGCAAGCTTATTTCCATTCGTTCGTCAAGCGGTTCGTGTACGCTTACTTGCAAACTTCTTATTGCCTGCTCAAACATCCTCTGTTTACACTGACTTTTGAATATTCCGCACCTACGACCGTGATGGAACCACAGCTCCCGAGAACCAATTCTGTTAACGATCGAGGGGGGTGAACCACCCCCACCCCCTCCCCGTCCCTCCCTCTCGAGACTCTTCAAATATTAGATTGAAATCCACCGTGGAGTCGCACAATTAATTCTCGTTTTAATTACAATTTATAATTTACACTGCCTGTCGAGAGTTTTAAGGAGAGACTTTACCATATCTTATATAACACTGTTTTTACAACGCCGCTGACGTGATGATATAATAATATATAGTGGAAGTTTTCTTTTTTCTCTTGCAATGTAATTGCAATGTAATATTTATTAAGAAAAGAAAACATTTCTACTATTTATTATTATATTATATTATATTATACTACATATTATTATATTATATTATATTATATATTATCGTATTATATTATATTATATATTATTATATTGTATTATATTATATTATATCATATTATTATTATTATTATTATTATATTATATTATACTATTGTTATTGTTATTATATTGTAACATAATATAATAATAAACAGTAGAAGTATTTTTTCTTTTGCAATATAAATGCAATGTAATATTTATATTTAAGAAAAAAACATTTCTACTATTTATCATTATATTATATTATACTATTATTATTGTTATTATATTGCAATGTAATACTTGTAAGGAGAAAAGTCTTCTTACAAATATTATATTGCCATATAATATAATAATAACAGTAGAAATATTTTTTTCCTTTGCAATGTGATTGCAATGTAATATTTATTAAGAAAAAAACTTTTCTACTATTTATTATTATATTATATTATACTATTATTATTGTTATTATATTGCAATATAATAATAAACATTAGAAGTATTTTTTCTTTTGCAATGTAATATTTATTAAGAAAAAAAACATTTCTACTATTTATTATTATATTATAGGAGAAAAGAATTTCTTATAAATATTATATTGCAATATAATATGATACAATAATAAACAGCAGAAGTTTTTTTTTTCTTTTGCAATATAATATTTATAAGAAACAAAAAATTTTATTGCTCGTTCTCATATCCGATCTCATTAACAAGATTTGACTATCAATCAGACTTTTCATCGGCGAAACGACAGCACATTTCCAAAATTATAATATTCATTGTTTATCAAATTGAACAAAAGATATAAACATAATACGTTGCGTTACTTAATAATGTATCCTCTTTTATTTCTCACTGCGTCGATCATTCTTTTTCTAGCTGAAAAGATCCTATAGTTCTCGAATGTTATTACACTCTTCTGTAAGACACTTTTCCGATTCAAATACTTTCTTTACAGACTGCAATCGGTAATTTAACCCAACAGGGGTTGAATTTTCAATTGTGATTAGATCGGGGGAAGCAAGGTGATTCAAAACCGAGATACTTTCACTGACAGAAAGAAAGAAAAAAAACATTCTCTCGCGATCTTTCGGTAAAATCTTCGCAAAATGATCCAACAATTTAAGAAATTCAAACGATCGATCGAACAACTGACTCTTGGCAAAAAAGACACAAATTTAGAAATGTCAATTCCTCAACACAGTGATGAAATTCACTAACACATAAATAGTTGAGTTTTTCTTTCTCTTTTACATTTTAGAAAGTGCATTTCCGAGGCATTCTCTCCTCCTGCGAGAGGTTTTTCTTCTCTAATTTCGTCGACTCCCGCTTGAAAAGAGACCCCTTTGACCGAGAATTCACTTTTCATGATCGAACGACGATGTACCTCAAAAAGAAAAAAAAAAAAAAAAAAGAAAGAAAAGAAACCTTTGAGAAGCAAATCCGATCCGGGAGTTGTTATTCGTAGTTGTTCATTTTAAATGGAAGTGCTTTATTTCGTGTATAAAGCGTAAACCCGTGTGGGTCGATCGAGTGAGCGTCGATCGAAATAAACCGCGACCGATTTACAGGTCATTCTTTGCGTCAGCAGGCGTCGCCAGGTGGCTTTATTCGTGGTCACCTCACGATTTCCCGTTGACTATTCTCATTAACAACCCGGCCAATGTCGTCTAGCCAGATGATCCTAATCGCTAGTTTTCACCATTATCGACGATGTGTCTCAAAGTCAAATCTTTAAAGTCAACGCGCTTCAAACAAGAACTGGACATTGTTTGAACAAACCTCTGTCTGACATAATTATTCGAATGGATGAAAGAAACAAAATCTAGTTTCCTTGGTTTCGCGACATCTTTGTGGGCGTAAAATCACTTCCTGCTACAATAAATCTATTTTCTAAATTCTTTTCTTCCTAAAACGCAATGAAGGGGTCACGTTTGAACTTAAATTTAATTTGAAATTAATAAAATTAGTTTCTTCTTATATTTTGACGTTTCATTGAAAAAGAAGAAAAAAAACCTTTGGCCTTCTATCCTGTATAAAATGATCACATCGGCGAAATCTGTTTTTCGATAAACAGTTCACTAAACAAACAGTACATAATACACAATAGTACAAGAAACATGAAAACGAGATTTTTCCCTTTTATTTTAATAAATAAATCAAAATGTGCGTATTGATCATTTATTATCCGTTTCAGGCTTGGGCGTCATTTGAAGAACGATTGTTTAAATAATACATCAATCTATTATGATGTTGTCTTCTTATGATGTTGAAATGATCTGACCAAACAAATGATGTTTCTCCAAATTATTTCATTATTTGATTATTGAATAAAGTAACCTTTCATACCATTTTGTATTTCGCATCTGTTTCTGCGAATAATTTCTCGAATAATTTTCAATATTATTGTACAAACTTTACCTTCTACTTGGATTATTTTATTTTACATTTCGACGAATTCGCTCAACAAAATGATTATTCGCAAGTAAAAAGATAAAATTATTTTTCAAATAAAATTCTCCCTCTCCGAATTATTTTCCAAATGAAAATATCGACTGCAATTCAAATAAAATAGTTGCCCAATCCTCATCTGGCACAGAAAAATCAAATGTTGCGTAGAATTTATTTATAGATAAAAAATTTATTTACAGATAAAAATATAACTCAAGTTCGTATTTATTATATATTATATATATAATAAATTTATTGTATTTATTAGTTTATTATATATTATATATTATATATAATAGATTTATTATATATTGTATACAATATATATTTATATATAATAAATTTATTGTATTTATTAATTTATTATATATTATATATATAATAAATATATTATATATATAATGTGTAAATTTTAAAACTATAATATATATTAAAGTTTTAGAATTTACACATTGTATAACATTTACATTTATAAAGTACAATCGAATTGCTCCATGAATCGTAATTGCAAAGTGATTCGTTATATTGACAATTTGTTCGATGCAATTCGCGATCTAGCTCTCTCTTGTTCGGTTTAAGCTCAAGTGCAGTCGCGAAGTACAATGTAACTGGATCGGAATTTCCAATTTGCGGGGAAATAAGATTACATTGTAATTTGTAATTCAAATCTCGCGAGGTAACGATATTACGTTGTAATTTGTAATTCAAAATCTCTCGTTCGATTTTAAATTTCAGTGCGACCGGCGATCCAGGTCAATTCAAGCGCAATTACAAAATACTGATCTGAATGAGTTACAATTTTCCAATTTAATCACAATTTTCCAATTTTTGTAATTCGTAACTCGAATCTCCCTCATTCGGTCAATGAAATTCAGGTCCCTCCAATTGTATTCGAGAGTGATTTGTTGCTGCATCTGAGATACAATGAGAAACGTAATACTTTCACATTTTCCTGGTATATTTTAATGTATAATATTCTTAAAATTTGGAAAAATTCACGGATAAATACAGACAGATCGGTATTGGTAACAAGATTTTAATGGATGTAAATTAATCGATGTAAATTTTCGAAATCGACGCCGACGATATGGAAAAAACGAGGAAAAATCGGTACATCTGTTTCCTTCCTCGCGAGACAGAAAATCTTTCGATATAGTATACCGTCGATTTCAATGAAATTATAATCAAACTCGATGCAACGACGAGCAGACACTGATAACAGAAATCGAACTAAGACCGCCGTATATTTCTCAACGATTAATTTCCTTTAATCGATGCGATCGACGACCAATGTCGCCGGTCGATAAAATCAATCGCCGATTTTTCGACGATATTCACCTTCCACGTCGATAAAATCAATCGCCGATTGTTCGACGACCAATTTGAAAAATCAATTCCGCCGGTGCAACAGCTGAAAGAATCTGATGAATCGGATTAATTCGCCTCGCGACGCGCATAATCCACAACGAAGCGCGCTGATTATCCCGCGTTAAGCTAGATGATGCGTTTGACGTTTTTGCGACGTTTCATCGGTGACCCCATACCACGAGGCCTTAAGTGAGCGGGATTAAATTTCATTTAGCCACTTCACAATGGCCACTTTAATCCCGGGCACGGTGACGTCGTGAATCGGTGTCGTTCGCACCTGACCGCGATTCTTTTTCCTTTCTTTCATTTTTTCTTTTTTTTTTTTTTGTTTCCTCGTATCAATTTCCCGCTCTGTGTCCACCGAGATTATCCCTCGTCTCGATATATTCCCGAATTTCAGAGTTTTCATTTTAAATCCCATTGCGAATATCCGAGCGACCTAGGCATTAATCTTCCCCTCGCTTTAACGTCCGAGTCAACCGAGCCTAAACGTTCGATCTTCGTGATCGACGAGATCTTTTCTTTCCCAATGTCGCTGGCTGTATTAGGCCGCGTGTACCTTTTGAATTGAATTCAAATCGAAGCGAATTTTTGAAAAGTTGAAATTAGAATTAGCATTATAAATCTGGCAATTTTAAGTAGAGTGACAATCTTAATTTAAGTAAGATCGGAATTTAAGTAAAATCATCATTTCAGAGAAATTTGATTCAGAGGAATTGAAGTTAATTTTAAGCTAATTTGTTGTTAAATTAGTAATTTAACAATATTGGAATTTATTGGAATTTCATTCAAAAGTTAATTTAATACTGAATAAGTAATTCAGATGAAAGTGGAATTAATTTAAAGAAATTGGAATTAAAATAGAATTTACTTCAAATTAGTAACTCTAAACTGAAATTAATTTCGTAAGTTGAATTTTAAATTAGTTCCAAATGAAATAAATAAATGAATAAAATTAATTTCAAATGAAAATGATATTTGCTTCGTAAACGAATAAATCAAAAAAAAAAAAAAAAAAACCAGAGAATTACACAAATGTCACATATACAGATTAAATTCGTTGATCATTTTTACCTTTACAATTTAATTCAGTTTAGTTTCACAATTTTCTCATATGAAATCTAATTTTCATTGAACAGAATCTACTATTTCTCTAAATCTCGCGTGATTTGGAAACTACACATGCACAGGTGTATCCACATTTTAAAGGCTTTAAATTTATCTCAATTTCAATATCTACCTCAAATTTCGAAAGAAAAGAAAAAAGAAACCAAATAAATTATTACAACAACGAATTCCTAGACCCGGAGACTTGAAGTAAATAACTACTACAACTAATCAATAATTTCTCCCTCCGACGAAAGAAATTCTAATCGTAAAATATTGAATATCTTACTTAATTAATTAACAATCTTCCCCCCTCTCCCCCCGAGAAAAGTAAAAAAAATCCCAGTCTCGTGAAAGATCGTCTTGCATCACAGGAAAAACACAATTTCTCCAATTCTCGAGCGTTTCATATCCGAAACTGATAAACCTCCTCGCGAGTTAATCGGTACGATTCATACGAGTCGAGGAAACATAAATCGACGCCGTTTTCTTCCTTTTTTTTCTTTTTTTTTTCTTGCCCGTCCCGTTTCGCCGGGAGCCAACCGATAGCGTGGAGCGCGCACGATCGCGAGAGACTAGAGCAACGAAACACGAGAAGAGACGGGAGGAGGAACGGATGGAGGGAGACACGGATAAAAAGCTAGATTCGAGTAAAAGACGCGGCATGAATTTGTCAGGGTGGGTCGGATTATCGACACGATCGCGGACTCGGGCCACGTTCGACCTAACAGCGGGATCGTTACCGGCTAACATAACGTGTCCATCCACCAGCTACGCGACTACACGTGCACGTGGAATATTAACGACTGCGCGAGCTGCAGCCTGCACGTGATTTTAATAACGACGACCAATCAGCTGAAATCGCGAAGATAAAAAAAAAAAAAAACCGACAAAATTTGCCAGCAAAACGCACGCACGCACGCACGTTCGCGAGAATTTGTGCCGATAGATTTCAATTATTCCCCGTTCCTCGGCTGTTTAATTACTGGACGAAAATACCGAACGAATATTCTGTCTGAATTTCTCATTTATCTGCTCTTGTTTGTTGCTGATCTTGTTGAGCATCGTTTGTGAGCACAGTTCGTTATATACAGTGAGTGTTGCTTAAAATCGTGCAAACTGTAATTAAATAACACGTTTTATGAATATTACATATAATAGATATATAATATATATTATAATTATAAATATAAATATATATATTATAATATATAAATAATATATATATGAGTGTTGCTTAAAATCGTACAAATTGTAATTAAATAACACGTTTTATGAATACTACATGTAATATATATATTATAATATATAATATATTATAATTATAAATATAAACGTGTATTATAATATATAATATATTATAATTATAAATATAAACGTGTATTATAATATATAATATATAAATAATATATGTATGAGTGTTGCTTAAAATTGTACAAAGTAATTAAATAATACGTTTTATGAATATTATATATAATATATATATATATAATATGTAATATATAAATAATATATAAATATATATGAGTGTTGCTTAAAATCGTACAAATTGTAATTAAATAATACGTTTTATGAGTATTACATATAATAGACATATAATATATATTATAATTATAAATATAAATATATATATTATAATATATAAATTATATATATATATATATATATAATATATATATATATATATATATATATATATATATATATATATATATATATATATATGAGTGTTGCTTAAAATCATACAAAGTAATTAACTAATACGTTCTATGAATATTACATATAATATATATATTATAATTATAAATGTACATACTATAATATACAATATCTAAATAATATATGTAATAATGATAATAATATTGCAAATCTTTAGACATTTAGAACTGCACGATGCATACAACACGCAAACACGTAAGAGTACAAAAGAGTAAAATATTTGTCACAACATACAGCAAACCAAATTTCTATTTAGTCTTTGTTTCTTTAAATTGAGAAATTCGTGGAAACCCGACCAATCATGTGGAAGTCATCGCAGACCGTGATGAAACTGAAACGTAAAAAACGGAAGGCTTTAAAGCTGGGAGGCCTCGAACGAGGGCGTCAAAGGATCGACCAGCGGACGAAACACGTCGTGCCGGTGCTCCACGATCTTCTTAACTACGCTCTCCTAATACATGATGCTTTTGAGAAGTTTGCTTTTTTTAGAAGAGCTTTTTTTAAGCGCGCACTTGACACCGTTACCTCTTATAAGCCTTTATCCAGGCTCTCACTGTCTCTCCGGCTCACGTCGCGGGTTGTCTCTTTCTCGCGCCTCCTCCAACGCGAGCCCTGGCTCCTAACATCGCGTTAAAGGAAGATATATCGTTGCCCCGCGTCAATCCCTCGCCTGAATTCCTCCTTTTCGTTTTCCTCCATCTATATGTTTCACTTAACTCGACCTAACCAAACCCAAAAACTTTCGAAAAACATCGACACGGTTTGTACACGATTGATACATTTGGATGAGAAAGACGAATTAGGTTAGATACGTTTAGGCCACGTGTCTGTTAGATGAGACGTCTCAGAAGCCTTAAAGCAAATACTGCGCTTGTTTTGCAATACACGGCATAATATTTTATGAAACGACACGAGCTTGTTGACTAATACATTAACATAACCTGTATCTCTTGATACTTGTTCCGAAATTTTGGAACGAGTAGTATATTCTGACTAATATGTTAAACCTAACCTATGTTTTCTGATCCTTGTTTCGAAATTTTAGAACGAGTAGTATATTCTGACTAATATGTTAAACCTAACCTATGTTTTCTGATCCTTGTTTCGAAATTTTGAAACGAGTAGTATATTCTGACTAATATGTTAAACCTAACCTATGTTTTCTGATCCTTGTTTCGAAATTTTAGAACGAGTAGTATATTCTGACTAATATGTTAAACCTAACCTATATTTCCTGATCCTTGTTCCGAAATTTTGGAACGAGTAGTATATTACTTTTACAATATGTGTGAAGTGATATTTTATATAGAATAAAGAATACGAGTTAATCTCCTCACAATACGTTAATATAACTTAACCTACATTCTTTAAAGTCACTTCTCTCTCGAAAGTTTTAAAATATATATACTGTACTTAATTATAAGTATTATATTATACTATTACTTCAGAATAGACACTTTATAAGAGAAAGAGTCTCTAAGTATATAATACACTCGTCTAAAGTCTTCTCCCTAATATATTAATCTAACCTAACCTAATCTAACTTCCCTAAATAAAGTCACAACTCCTTGTTCGAAACAAATGTTGAATAATATTCTGTACAGTCTGGAAAATAATAGATAAACTAACGTTAATTTCCTTCTTGATATATTAACGTAATCTAACCTAACCTTCTAAAAGTTTTCTAAAAAAACTCTCAACAAACATAGACTTATGTACAATCCTCAATTGAGAAGCCTTACGAAAAGTACTATGTGTACTAGTTTGCTCTGGAATAAATATTTTATACTATAAGAAATCTTCCTTTCCTAAAATCACCAAATTTTTGAAAAACATCGACACGTTGTACAGTATATATCAATAGATTTCAAACTTATATTGATATAATCTGTTTCTTCCCTTGGCAACACAATTCTCCTCAACGTCCCATTTTTCATGCTCATTGGAACATATTCACCCCTTCAGTGGTTCCCCTAACTTTTACGTATCTCTAATGATTCTTTCAACCTCTCTACAGTTGTACTCGGTTCAATCGACATAAAATCCAGAAAGAAGAAAAACCAAGAGTAAAATTCTCGCGTTACATCCTTATCCCCTCCTTTTGTTGTCGATAGCTAATCACATAGATCAAACCACGAGCACGGGTTGCATGTCCGAAACAAACAATTGAATAAAAAGAAGAAGAAAGAAAAGAAAAGGGAAGAAAATCGGGGATTTGTCCTCGAAGGGACAAGAAAAAAAAATTGTTCCGACCGGGATCTCGTTCTTAGAACGTAGGCGTGTAATGGGTGCGCGCGCGTTTTGTGATCGACGGGTCACGT
The DNA here is from genome assembly GCF_011392965.1 of Frieseomelitta varia. Lineage (NCBI taxonomy): Eukaryota > Metazoa > Arthropoda > Insecta > Hymenoptera > Apidae > Frieseomelitta > Frieseomelitta varia. The sequence continues at coordinate 266,057 of NW_025110571.1, forward strand.
TGGCCACAATGATCGTGTACCAAGAGGATAACGATTGGTCGGTTCGGTCGGCTGGACAAACAAGTCACTTCCGCTGGCAATTGCGTGACAGTCCATTTGTAAAGTAACTCCGATGATTACCAGCAGAAACGGCCCGCATCTTGTTACAGGATGCAATTCACGCTCTCTCGTTCCCGATCGTCGTACATACGTATATATACATATATGCTGTATTACATATACAGGGCGTTTCGTAACTTGTGGAACCCACTTCGGGGGCTGATTGTACGCCTAAAAGTAATGAAAAGTAATGAAATAAATATATATGTCCTATCTGTCTTCGTTTGTGAGATACAATGAATTTTCTGTTTTAATTACTTTTACAAAAGATGCTCGAAATGACAAAAGCATGCATTTGAAGACAAGCCTGCACGCGTCTTGTCGTTGATCTGGTTACTCTCTTTATCATTCCTGGTACCATTTCTCGAATTTGTCGGAAGCCTTGCTCTATTCTATTTCGTAGTATTTCAGCATTTTCACACGATGTTGCGTGTACAATAGATTTTAAACGTCCCCACAAATGAAAATCTAATGGATTCAAATCCGGAGAACGAGCAGGCCATGCAA